>NW_028257772.1:0-45995 GCF_054643075.1 Acanthaster planci | reverse complement strand
TTTATACTCGAATACACGGAGCCTTCTTTGTGCGGGAACAGGACCTGTGTACCACAGATAAGTGAGAATTACGCAAAAATAGCAGGCAGTTGCACATCAACTCGGACATTCTTATGCCGATATTTGCTTAACGACGGCAAATATGGATATGAAACTTACATGAATCGATAGAGTAACACGTGCCCTTTGAGATAAAAGCAAGATTGCAAGAATTAGATAAGTTTTAGTCCATTTATACTCGAATACACAGAGTCTTCTTTGTGCGGGAACAGGACCTGTGTACCACAGATAAGTCAGAATTACGCAAAAATAGCAGGCAGTTGCACATCAACTCGGACATTCTTATGACGATATTTCCCTAACGACAGCAAATATGGATAAGAAACTTACATGAATCGATAGAGGAACATGTGCCCTTTGAGATGAAGCAAACATGGCCAGAATTGGATAGGTTTTAGATTATTTATGGTCGAATAACGGAGTCTTCTTTGCGTGGGAACAGGACATGTGTACCAGAGATAAGTCAGAATTACGCAAAAATTGGAGAAGGTTGAAAACACTGCGACATTCAGGTGAATATATTTCATTAACAAGGCAGATATGGATATAAAACTTACATGAATCGATAGAGTAACACGTGCCCTTTGAGATAAAACCAAGATTGAAAGAATTGGATACGTTTTAGACCATTTATACTCGAATACACGGAGCCTTCTTTGTGCGGGAACAGGACCTGTGTACCACAAACCAGTCAGACTTACGCAAAAATAGCAGGCAGTTGCACATCAACTTGGAAATTCTGATGACGATATTTCAATAACGACAGCAAATATGGATATGAAACTTACATAACTCGATAGAGCAACACGTGCCCTTTGAGATAAAAGCAAGATTGCAAGAATTAGATAAGTTTTAGACCATTTATACTCGAATACACGGAGTCTTCTTTGAGCGGGAACAGGACCTGTGTACCACAGATAAGTGAGAATTACGCAAAAATTTGAGAAGGTTGAAAACACTGCAACATTCATGTGCAAATATTTCATTAACCAAGGCAGATATGGATATAAAACTTACATGAACCAATAGAGTAACACGTGACCTTTGAGATAAAACCAAGATTGAAAGAATTGGATACGTTTTAGACCATTTATACTCGAATACACAGAGCCTTCTTTGTGCGGGAACAGGACCTGTGTACCACAGATAAGTCAGAATTACGCAAAAATAGCAGGCAGTTGCATATCAACTCGGACATTCTTATGACGATATTTCCCTAACGACAGCAAATATGGATAAGAAACTTACATGAATCGATAGAGGAACATGTGCCCTTTGAGATGAAGCCAACATGGCCAGAATTGGATAGGTTTTAGATTATTTATGGTCGAATAACGGAGTCTTCTTTGAGTGGGAACAGGACATGTGTACCACAGATAAGTCAGAATTACGCAAAAATTGGAGAAGGTTGAAAACACTGCGACATTTATGTGAATATTTTTCATTAACCAAGGCAGATATGGATATAAAACTTACATGAATCGATAGAGTAGCGCGTGTCCTTTGAGATAAAACGAAGATTGAAAGAATTGGATAGGTTTTAGACCATTTATACTCGAATACACGGAGCTTTCCTTGTGCGGGAACAGGAACTGTGTACCACAAATAAGTCAGAATTACGCAAAAATAGCAGGCAGTTGCACATCAACTCGGACATTCTTATGACGATATTTCCCTAACGACAGCCAATATGGATACGAAACTGACATGAATCGATAGAGGAACATGTGCCCTTGGGATAAAACCAAGATGGCCAGAATTAGATAGGTTTTAGATTATTTATGCTCGAATAGACGGAGTCTTCTTTGCGTGGGAACAGGACATATGTACCACAGATAAGTATTAATTATGCAAAAATTGGAGAAGGTTGAAAACACTGCGACATTCATGTGGAGATATTTCATTAACCAAGGCAGATATGGATATAAAACTTACATGAATCGATAGAGTAGCACGTGCCCTTTGAGATAAATCCAAGATTGAAAGAATTGGATACGTTTTAGACCATTTATAGTTTTAGGCAAATATGGATATGAAACTTACATGAATCGATAGAGTAACACGTGCCCTTTGAGATAAAAGCAAGATTGCAAGAATTAGATAAGTTTTAGACCATTTATACTCGAATACACGGAGCCTTCTTTGTGCGGGAACAGGACCTGTGTACCACAGATAAGTGAGAATTACGCAAAAATAGCAGGCAGTTGCACATCAACTCGGACATTCTTATGCCGATATTTGCTTAACGACGGCAAATATGGATATGAAACTTACATGAATCCATAGAGTAACACGTGCCCTTTGAGATAAAAGCAAGATTGCAAGAATTAGATAAGTTTTAGTCCATTTATACTCGAATACACAGAGCCTTCTTTGTGCGGGAACAGGACCTGTGTACCACAGATAAGTCAGAATTCCGCAAAAATAGCAGGCAGTTGCACATCAACTGGGACATTCTGATGACGATATTTCCCTAACGACAGCAAATATGGATAAGAAACTTACATGAATCGATAGAGGAACATGTGCCCTTTGAGATGAAGCCAACATGGCCAGAATTGGATAGGTTTTAGATTATTTATGGTCGAATAACGGAGTCTTTTCTTTGCGTGGGAACAGGACATGTGTACCAGAGATAAGTCAGAATTACGCAAAAATTGGAGAAGGTTGAAAACACTGCGACATTCATGTGAATATATTTCATTAACCAAGGCAGATATGGATATAAAACTTACATGAATCGATAGAGTAGCACGTGCCCTTTGAGATAAAACCAAGATTGAAAGAATTGGATAGGTTTTAGACCATTTATACTCGAATACACGGAGCTTTCTTTGTGCGGGAACAGGAACTGTGTACCACAAATAAGTCAGAATTACGCAAAAATAGCAGGCAGTTGCACATCAACTCGGACATTCTGATGACGATATTTCCCTAACGACAGCCAATATGGATATGAAACTGACATGAATCGATAGAGGAACATGTGCCCTTGGGATAAAACCAAGATGGCCAGAATTAGATAGGTTTTAGATTATTTATGCTCGCATAGACGGAGTCTTCTTTGAGTGGGAACAGGACATGTGTACCACAGATAAGTCAGACTTACGCAAAAATAGCAGGCAGTTGCACATCAACTCGGAAATTCTGATGACGATATTTCCCTAACGACAGCAAATATGGATATGAAACTTACATAACTCGATAGAGGAACATGTGCCCTTTGAGATAAAAGCAAGATTGCAAGAATTAGATAAGTTTTAGACCATTTATACTCGAATACACGGAGTCTTCTTTGTGCGGGAACAGGACCTGTGTACCACAGATAAGTGAGAATTACGCAAAAATTTGAGAAGGTTGAAAACACTGCAACATTCATGTGCAAATATTTCATTAACCAAGGCAGATATGGATATAAAACTTACATGAACCAATAGAGTAACACGTGCCCTTTGAGATAAAACCAAGATTGAAAGAATTGGATACGTTTTAGACCATTTATACTCGAATACACAGAGCATTCTTTGTGCGGGAACAGGACCTGTGTACCACAGATAAGTCAGAATTACGCAAAAATAGCAGGCAGTTGCATATTAACTCGGACATTCTTATGACGATATTTCCCTAACGATAGCCAATATGGATATGAAACTGACATGAATCGATAGAGGAACATGTGCCCTTTGGGATAAAACCAAGATGGCCAGATTTAGATAGGTTTTAGATTATTTATGCTCGAATACACGGAGTCTTCTTTGCGTGGGAACAGGACATATGTACCACAGATAAGTTTTAATTATGCAAAAATTTGGAGAAGGTTGAAAACACTGCGACATTCATGTGGAGATATTTCATTAACCAAGGCAGATATGGATATAAAACTTACATGAATCGATAGAGTAGCACGTGCCCTTTGAGATAAAACCAAGATTGAAAGAATTGGATACGTTTTAGAGTAGCACGTGCCCTTTGAGATAAAACCAAGATTGAAAGAATTGGATACGTTTTAGACCATTTATAGTTTTAGGCAAATATGGATATGAAACTTACATGAATCGATAGAGTAACACGTGCCCTTTGAGATAAAAGCAAGATTGCAAGAATTGGATACGTTTTAGACCATTTATACTCGAATACACGGAGCCTTCTTTGTGCGGGAACAGGACCTGTGTACCACAGATAAGTGAGAATTACGCAAAAATAGCAGGCAGTTGCACATCAACTCGGACATTCTTATGCCGATATTTGCTTAACGACGGCAAATATGGATATGAAACTTACATGAATCGATAGAGTAACACGTGCCCTTTGAGATAAAAGCAAGATTGCAAGAATTAGATAAGTTTTAGTCCATTTATACTCGAATACACAGAGCCTTCTTTGTGCGGGAACAGGACCTGTGTACCACAGATAAGTCAGAATTACGCAAAAATAGCAGGCAGTTGCACATCAACTCGGACATTCTGATGACGATATTTCCCTAACGACAGCAAATATGGATAAGAAACTTACATAAATCGATAGAGGAACATGTGCCCTTTGAGATGAAGCCAACATGGCCAGAATTGGATAGGTTTTAGATTATTTATGGTCGAATAACGGAGTCTTTTCTTTGCGTGGGAACAGGACATGTGTACCAGAGATAAGTCAGAATTACGCAAAAATTGGAGAAGGTTGAAAACACTGCGACATTCATGTGAATATATTTCATTAACCAAGGCAGATATGGATATAAAACTTACATGAATCGATAGAGTAACACGTGCCCTTTGAGATAAAACCAAGATTGAAAGAATTGGATAGGTTTTTGACCATTTATACTCGAATACACGGAGCCTTCTTTGTGTGGGAACAGGACCTGTGTACCACAGATAAGTCAGAATTACGCAAAAATAGCAGGCAGTTGCACATCAACTCGGAAATTCTTATGACGATATTTCCCTAACGACAGCAAATATGGATATGAAACTTACATAACTCGATAGAGCAACACGTGCCCTTTGAGATAAAAGCAAGATTGCAAGAATTGGATAAGTTTTAGACCATTTATACTCGAATACACAGAGCCTTCTTTGTGCGGGAACAGGACCTGTGTACCACAGATAAGTCAGAATTACGCAAAAATAGCAGGCAGTTGCATATCAACTCGGACATTCTTATGACGATATTTCCCTAACGACAGCAAATATGGATAAGAAACTTACATGAATCGATAGAGGAACATGTGCCCTTTGAGATGAAGCCAACATGGCCAGAATTGGATAGGTTTTAGATTATGTATGGTCGAATAACGGAGTCTTCTTTGAGTGGGAACAGGACATGTGTACCACAGATAAGTCAGAATTACGCAAAAATTGGAGAAGGTTGAAAACACTGCGACATTCATGTGGAGATATTTCATTAACCAAGGCAGATATGGATATAAAACTTACATGAATCAATAGAGTAGCACGTGCCCTTTGAGATAAAACCAAGATTGAAAGAATTGGATACGTTTTAGAGTAGCACGTGCCCTTTGAGATAAAACCAAGATTGAAAGAATTGGATAGGTTTTAGACCATTTATACTCGAATACACGGAGCCTTCTTTGTGCGGGAACAGGAACTGTGTACCACAAATAAGTCAGAATTACGCAAAAATAGCAGGCAGTTGCCCATCAACTCGGACATTCTGATGACGATATTTCCCTAACGATAGCCAATATGGATATGAAACTGACATGAATCGATAGAGGAACATGTGCCCTTTGGGATAAAACCAAGATGGCCAGATTTAGATAGGTTTTAGATTATTTATGCTCGAATAGACGGAGTCTTCTTTGCGTGGGAACAGGACATATGTACCACAGATAAGTTTTAATTATGCAAAAATTGGAGAAGGTTGAAAACACTGCGACATTCATGTGGAGATATTTCATTAACCAAGGCAGATATGGATATAAAACTTACATGAATCGATAGAGTAGCACGTGCCCTTTGAGATAAATCCAAGATTGAAAGAATTGGATACGTTTTAGAGTAGCACGTGCCCTTTGAGACAAAACCAAGATTGAAAGAATTGGATACGTTTTAGACCATTTATAGTTTTAGGCAAATATGGATATGAAACTTACATGAATCGATAGAGTAACACGTGCCCTTTGAGATAAAAGCAAGATTGCAAGAATTAGATAAGTTTTAGACCATTTATACTCGAATACACGGAGCCTTCTTTGTGCGGGAACAGGACCTGTGTACCACAGATAAGTGAGAATTACGCAAAAATAGCAGGCAGTTGCACATCAACTCGGACATTCTTATGCCGATATTTCCCTAACGACAGCAAATATGGATAAGAAACTTACATAAATCGATAGAGGAACATGTGCCCTTTGAGATGAAGCCAACATGGCCAGAATTGGATAGGTTTTAGATTATTTATGGTCGAATAACGGGGTCTTTTCTTTGCGTGGGAACAGGACATGTGTACCAGAGATAAGTCAGAATTACGCAAAAATTGGAGAAGGTTGAAAACACTGCGACATTCATGTGAATATATTTCATTAACCAAGACAGATATGGATATAAAACTTACATGAATCGATAGAGTAACACGTGCCCTTTGAGATAAAACCAAGATTGAAAGAATTGGATAGGTTTTAGACCATTTATACTCGAATACACGGAGCCTTCTTTGTGTGGGAACAGGACCTGTGTACCACAAATCAGTCAGAATTACGCAAAAATAGCAGGCAGTTGCACATCAACTCGGAAATTCTGATGACGATATTTCCCTAACGACAGCAAATATGGATATGAAACTTACATAACTCGATAGAGGAACATGTGCCCTTTGAGATAAAAGCAAGATTGCAAGAATTAGATAAGTTTTAGACCATTTATACTCGAATACACGGAGTCTTCTTTGTGCGGGAACAGGACCTGTGTACCACAGATAAGTGAGAATTACGCAAAAATTTGAGAAGGTTGAAAACACTGCAACATTCATGAGCAAATATTTCATTAACCAAGGCAGATATGGATATAAAACTTACATGAACCAATAGAGTAACACGTGCCCTTTGAGATAAAACCAAGATTGAAAGAATTGGATACGTTTTAGACCATTTATACTCGAATACACAGAGCCTTCTTTGTGCGGGAACAGGACCTGTGTACCACAGATAAGTCAGAATTACGCAAAAATAGCAGGCAGTTGCATATCAACTCGGACATTCTTATGACGATATTTCCCTAACGACAGCAAATATGGATAAGAAACTTACATGAATCGATAGAGGAACATGTGCCCTTTGAGATGAAGCCAACATGGCCAGAATTGGATAGGTTTTAGATTATGTATGGTCGAATAACGGAGTCTTCTTTGAGTGGGAACAGGACATGTGTACCACAGATAAGTCAGAATTACGCAAAAATTGGAGAAGGTTGAAAACACTGCGACATTCATGTGGAGATATTTCATTAACCAAGGCAGATATGGATATAAAACTTACATGAATCAATAGAGTAGCACGTGCCCTTTGAGATAAAACCAAGATTGAAAGAATTGGATACGTTTTAGAGTAGCACGTGCCCTTTGAGATAAAACCAAGATTGAAAGAATTGGATAGGTTTTAGACCATTTATACTCGAATACACGGAGCCTTCTTTGTGCGGGAACAGGAACAGTGTACCACAAATAAGTCAGAATTACGCAAAAATAGCAGGCAGTAGCCCATCAACTCGGACATTCTGATGACGATACTTCCCTAACGATAGCCAATATGGATATGAAACTGACATGAATCGATAGAGGAACATGTGCCCTTTGGGATAAAACCAAGATGGCCAGATTTAGATAGGTTTTAGATTATTTATGCTCGAATAGACGGAGTCTTCTTTGCGTGGGAACATGACATATGTACCACAGATAAGTTTTAATTATTCAAAAATTGGAGAAGGTTGAAAACACTGCGACATTCATGTGGAGATACTTCATTAACCAAGGCAGATATGGATATAAAACTTACATGAATCGATAGAGTAGCACGTGCCCTTTGAGATAAAACCAAGATTGAAAGAATTGGATACGTTTTAGAGTAGCACCTGCCCTTTGAGATAAAACCAAGATTGAAAGAATTGGATACGTTTTAGACCATTTATACTCGAATACACGGAGTCTTCTTTGTGCGGGAACAGGACCTGTGTACCACAGATAAGTGAGAATTACGCAAAAATAGCAGGCAGTTGCACATCAACTCGGACATTCTTATTACGATATTTCCCTAACGACGGCAAATATGGATATGAAACTTACATGAATCGATAGAGTAACACGTGCCCTTTGAGATAAAAGCAAGATTGCAAGAATTAGATAAGTTTTAGACCATTTATACTCGAATACACGGAGCCTTCCTTGTGCGGGAACAGGCCCTGTGTACCACAGATAAGTGAGAATTACGCAAAAATAGCAGGCAGTTGCACATCAACTCGGAAATTCTGATGACGATATTTCCCTAACGACAGCCAATATGGATATGAAACTTACACCAATCGATAGAGCAACACGTGCCCTTTGAGATAAAAGCAAGATTGCAAGAATTAGATACGTTTTAGACCATTTATACTCGAATACACGGAGCTTTCGTTGTGCGGGAACAGGACCTGTGTACCACAGATAAGTCAGAATTACGCAAAAATAGCAGGCAGTTGCACATTAACTCGGACATTCTGATGACGATATTTCCCTAACGACAGCCAATATGGATATAAAACTGACACGAATCGATAGAGGAACATGTGCCCTTTGAGATAAAGCCAAGATGGCCAGAATTGGAGAGGACGATATTTCCCTAACGACGGCAATTATGGATATGAAACTTACATGAATCGGTAGAACAACACGGGCCCTTTGAGATAAAAGCAAGATTGCAAGAATTAGATAAGTTTTAGACCATTTCTACTCGATTAAACTGAGCCTTCTTTGTGCGGGAACAGGACCTGTTTACCACAGATAAGTCAGAATTACGCAAAAATAGCAGGCAGTTGCACATCAACTCGGACATTCTTATGACGATATTTCCCTAACGACAGCAAATATGGATAAGAAACTTACATGAATCGATAGAGGAACATGTGCCCTTTGAGATGAAGCCAACATGGCCAGAATTGGATAGGTTTTAGATTATTTATGGTCGAATAACGGAGTCTTCTTTGCGTGGGGAACAGGACATGTGTACCACAGGTAAGTCAGAATTACGCAAAAATTGGAGAAAGTTGAAAACACTGCGACATTCATGTGAATATATTTCATTAACCAAGGCAGATATGGATATAAAACTTACATGAATCGATAGAGTAACACGTGCCCTTTGAGAGAAAACCAAGATTGAAAAAACTGGATAGGTTTTAGACAATTTATACTCGAATACACGGAGCCTTCTTTGCGCGGGAACAAGACATGTGTACCACAGATAAGTCAGAATTACGCAAAAATAGCAGGCAGTTGCACATCAACTCGGACATTCTTATGACGATATTTCCCTAACGACGGCAAATATGGATATGAAACTTACATGAATCGGTAGAACAACACGTGCCCTTTGAGATAAAAGCAAGATTGCAAGAATTGGATAAGTTTTAGAGCATCTATACTCGAATAAACTGAGCCTTGTTTGTGCGGGAACAGGACCTGTTTACCACAGATAAGTCAGAATTACGCAAAAATAGCAGGCAGTTGCACATCAACTCGGACATTCTTATGACGATATTTCCCTAACGACGGCAAATATCGATATGAAACTTACATGAATCGATAGAGGAACATGTGCCCTTTGAGATAAAGCCAAGATGGCCAGAATTGGAGAGGACGATTTTTCCCTAACGACGGCAAATATGGATATGAAACTTACATGAATCGGTAGAACAACACGTGCCCTTTGAGATAAAAGCAAGATTGCAAGAATTAGATAAGTTTTAGACCATTTCTACTCGATTAAACTGAGCCTTCTTTGTGCGGGAACAGGACCTGTTTACCACAGATAAGTCAGAATTACGCAAAAATAGCAGGCAGTTGCACATCAACTCGGGCATTCTTATGACGATATTTCCCTAACGACGGCAAATATGGATATAAACTTACATGAATCGATAGAGGAACATGTGCCCTTTGGGATAAAACCAAGATGGCCAGATTTAGATAGGTTTTAGATTATTTATGCTCGAATAGACGGAGTCTTCTTTGCGTGGGAACAGGACATGTGTACCACAGATAAGTCAGAATTACGCAAAAATTGGAGAAGGTTTAAAAGACTGCAACATTCATGTGAATATATTTCATTAACCAAGGCAGATATGGATATAAAACTTACATGAATCGATAGAGTAGCACGTGCCCTTTGAGATAAAACCAAGATTGAAAGAATTGGATACGTTTTAGAGTAGCACGTGCCCTTGGAGATAAAGCCAAGATTGAAAGAATTGGATACGTTTTAGACCATTTATACTCGAAAACACGGTGCCCTCTTTGCGCGGGAACAAGACATGTGTACCACAGATATGTCAGAATTACGCAAAAATAGCAGGCAGTTGCACATCAACTCGGACATTCTGATGACGATATTTCCCTAACGACTGCCAATATGGATATGCAACTGACATGAATCGATAGAGGAACATGTGCCCTTTGAGATGAAGCCAACATGGCCAGAATTAGATAGGTTTTAGATTATTTATGGTCGAATAGACGGAGTCTTCTTTGCGTGGGAACAGGACATGTGTACCACATATAAGTCAGAATTACGTAAAAATTGGAAAAGGTTGAAAACACTGCGACATTCATGTGAATATATTTCAATAACCAAGGCAGATATGGATATAAAACTTACATGAATCGATAGA
This sequence comes from Acanthaster planci, assembly GCF_054643075.1. NCBI lineage: Eukaryota > Metazoa > Echinodermata > Asteroidea > Valvatida > Acanthasteridae > Acanthaster > Acanthaster planci. The sequence goes on along the minus strand of NW_028257772.1, from coordinate 35,058 downwards.
GTAACACGTGCCCTTTGAGATAAAACCACGATTGAAAGAATTGGATAGGTTTTAGACGATTTATTCTCGAATACACGGAGCCCTCTTTGCGCGGGAACAAGACATGTGTACCACAGATAAGTCAGAATTACGCAAAAATAGCAGGCAGTTGCACATCAACTCGGACATTCTGATGACGATATTTCCCTAACGACAGCCAATATGGATAAGAAACTTACATGAATCGATAGAGGAACATGTGCCCTTTGAGATGAAGCCAACATGGCCAGAATTAGATAGGTTTTAGATTATTTATGGTCGAATAGACGGAGTCTTCTTTGCGTGGGAACAGGACATGTGTACCACATATAAGTCAGAATTACGTAAAAATTGGAAAAGGTTGAAAACACTGCGACATTCATGTGAATATATTTCAATAACCAAGGCAGATATGGATATAAAACTTACATGAATCGATAGAGTAACACGTGCCCTTTGAGATAAAACCACGATTGAAAGAATTGGATAGGTTTTAGACGATTTATTCTCGAATACACGGTGCCCTCTTTGCGCGGGAACAAGACATGTGTACCACAGATAAGTCAGAATTACGCAAAAATAGCAGGCAGTTGCACATCAACTCGGACATTCTGATGACGATATTTCCCTAACGACAGCAAATATGGATAAGAAACTTACATGAATCGATAGAGGAACATGTGCCCTTTGAGATGAAGCCAACATGGCCAGAATTGGATAGGTTTTAGATTATTTATGGTCGAATAGACGGAGTCTTCTTTGCGTGGGAACAGGACATGTGTACCACAGATAAGTCAGAATTACGCAAAAATTGGAGAAAGTTGAAAACACTGCGACATTCATGTGAATATATTCATTAACCAAGGCAGATATGGATATAAAACTTACATGAATCGATAGAGTAACACGTGCCCTTTGAGAGAAAACCAAGATTGAAAAAATTGGATAGGTTTTAGACAATTTATACTCGAATACACGGAGCCTTCTTTGCGCGGGAACAAGACATGTGTACCACAGATAAGTCAGAATTACGCAAAAATAGCAGGCAGTTGCACATCAACTCGGACATTCTGATGACGATATTTCCCTAACGACGGCAAATATGGATATGAAACTTACATGAATCGGTAGAACAACACGTGCCCTTTGAGATAAAAGCAAGATTGCAAGAATTGGATAAGTTTTAGACCATCTATACTCGAATAAACTGAGCCTTGTTTGTGCGGGAACAGGACCTGTTTACAACAGATAAGTCAGAATTACGCAAAAATAGCAGGCAGTTGCACATCAACTCGGACATTCTTATGACGATATTTCCCTAACGACGGCAAATATCGATATGAAACTTACATGAATCGATAGAGGAACATGTGCCCTTTGAGATAAAGCCAAGATGGCCAGAATTGGAGAGGACGATTTTTCCCTAACGACGGCAAATATGGATATGAAACTTACATGAATCGGTAGAAACAACACGTGCCCTTTGAGATAAAAGCAAGATTGCAAGAATTAGATAAGTTTTAGACCATTTCTACTCGATTAAACTGAGCCTTCTTTGTGCGGGAACAGGACCTGTTTACCACAGATAAGTCAGAATTACGCAAAAATAGCAGGCAGTTGCACATCAACTCGGGCATTCTTATGACGATATTTCCCTAACGACGGCAAATATGGATATAAACTTACATGAATCGATAGAGGAACATGTGCCCTTTGAGATAAAGCCAAGATGGCCAGAATTGGATAGGTTTTAGATTATTTATGGTCGAATACACGGAGTATTCTTTGCGTGGGAACAGGACATGTGTACCACAGATAAGTCAGAATTACGTAAAAATTGGAAAAGGTTGAAAACACTGCGACATTCATGTGAATATATTTCAATAACCAAGGCAGATATGGATATAAAACTTACATGAATCGATAGAGTAACACGTGCCCTTTGAGATAAAACCACGATTGAAAGAATTGGATAGGTTTTAGACGATTTATTCTCGAATACACGGTGCCCTCTTTGCGCGGGAACAAGACATGTGTACCACAGATAAGTCAGAATTACGCAAAAATAGCAGGCAGTTGCACATCAACTCGGACATTCTGATGACGATATTTCCCTAACGACAGCAAATATGGATAAGAAACTTACATGAATCGATAGAGGAACATGTGCCCTTTGAGATGAAGCCAACATGGCCAGAATTGGATAGGTTTTAGATTATTTATGGTCGAATAGACGGAGTCTTCTTTGCGTGGGAACAGGACATGTGTACCACAGATAAGTCAGAATTACGCAAAAATTGGAGAAAGTTGAAAACACTGCGACATTCATGTGAATATATTTCATTAACCAAGGCAGATATGGATATAAAACTTACATGAATCGATAGAGTAACACGTTGCCCTTTGAGAGAAAACCAAGATTGAAAAATTGGATAGGTTTTAGACAATTTATACTCGAATACACGGAGCCTTCTTTGCGCGGGAACAAGACATGTGTACCACAGATAAGTCAGAATTACGCAAAAATAGCAGGCAGTTGCACATCAACTCGGACATTCTGATGACGATATTTCCCTAACGACGGCAAATATGGATATGAAACTTACATGAATCGGTAGAACAACACGTGCCCTTTGAGATAAAAGCAAGATTGCAAGAATTGGATAAGTTTTAGACCATCTATACTCGAATAAACTGAGCCTTGTTTGTGCGGGAACAGGACCTGTTTACAACAGATAAGTCAGAATTACGCAAAAATAGCAGGCAGTTGCACATCAACTCGGACATTCTTATGACGATATTTCCCTAACGACGGCAAATATCGATATGAAACTTACATGAATCGATAGAGGAACATGTGCCCTTTGAGATAAAGCCAAGATGGCCAGAATTGGAGAGGACGATTTTTCCCTAACGACGGCAAATATGGATATGAAACTTACATGAATCGGTAGAACAACACGTGCCCTTTGAGATAAAAGCAAGATTGCAAGAATTAGATAAGTTTTAGACCATTTCTACTCGATTAAACTGAGCCTTCTTTGTGCGGGAACAGGACCTGTTTACCACAGATAAGTCAGAATTACGCAAAAATAGCAGGCAGTTGCACATCAACTCGGGCATTCTTATGACGATATTTCCCTAACGACGGCAAATATGGATATAAACTTACATGAATCGATAGAGGAACATGTGCCCTTTGAGATGAAGCCAAGATGGCCAGAATTGGATAGGTTTTAGATTATTTATGGTCGAATACACGGAGTATTCTTTGCGTGGGAACAGGACATGTGTACCACAGATAAGTCAGAATTACGCAAAAATTGGAGAAGGTTGAAAAGACTGCAACATTCATGTGAATATATTTCATTAACCAAGGCAGATATGGATATAAAACTTACATGAATCGATAGAGTAGCACGTGCCCTTTGAGATAAAACCAAGATTGAAAGAATTGGATACGTTTTAGAGTAGCACGTGCCCTTTGAGATAAAGCCAAGATTGAAAGAATTGGATACGTTTTAGACCATTTATACTCGAAAACACGGTGCCCTCTTTGCGCGGGAACAAGACATGTGTACCACAGATATGTCAGAATTACGCAAAAATAGCAGGCAGTTGCACATCAACTCGGACATTCTGATGACGATATTTCCCTAACGACTGCCAATATGGATATGCAACTGACATGAATCGATAGAGGAACATGTGCCCTTCGGGATAAAACCAAGATGGCCAGAATTCAATAGGTTTTAGATTATTTATGCTCGAATACACGGAGTTTTCTTTGCGTGGGAATAGGATATGTGTACCAAAGATAACCCAGAATTAAGCAAAAATTGGAGAAGGTTGAAAACACTGCGACATTCATGTGGAGATATTTCATTAACCAAGGCAGATATGGATATAAAACTTACATGAACCGATAGAGTATAACGTGCCCTTTGAGATAAAACCAAGATTGAAAGAATTGGGTACGTTTTAGACCATTTATACTCGAATACACGGAGCCTTTTTTGTGCGGGAACAAGACATGTGTACCACAGATAAGTCAGAATTACGCAAAAATAGCAGGCAGTTGCATATCAACTCTGACATTCTTGTGACGATATTTCCCTAACGACAGCAAATATGGATAAGAAACTTACATGAATCGATAGAGGAACATGTGCCCTTTGAGATGAAGCCAACATGGCCAGAATTAGATAGGTTTTAGATTATTTATGGTCGAATAGACGGAGTCTTCTTTGCGTGGGAACAGGACATGTGTACCACATATAAGTCAGAATTACGTAAAAATTGGAAAAGGTTGAAAACACTGCGACATTCATGTGAATATATTTCAATAACCAAGGCAGATATGGATATAAAACTTACATGAATCGATAGAGTAACACGTGCCCTTTGAGATAAAACCACGATTGAAAGAATTGGATAGGTTTTAGACGATTTATTCTCGAATACACGGTGCCCTCTTTGCGCGGGAACAAGACATGTGTACCACAGATAAGTCAGAATTACGCAAAAATAGCAGGCAGTTGCACATCAACTCGGACATTCTGATGACGATATTTCCCTAACGACAGCAAATATGGATAAGAAACTTACATGAATCGATAGAGGAACATGTGCCCTTTGAGATGAAGCCAACATGGCAAGAATTGGATAGGTTTTAGATTATTTATGGTCGAATACACGGAGTCTTCTTTGCGTGGGAACAGGACATGTGTACCACAGATAAGTCAGAATTACGCAAAAATTGGAGAAGGTTGAAAACACTGCGACATTCATGTGAATATATTTCATTAACCAAGGCAGATATGGATATAAAACTTACATGAATCGATAGAGTAACACGTGCCCTTTGAGAGAAAACCAAGATTGAAAAATTGGATAGGTTTTAGACAATTTATACTCGAATACACGGAGCCTTCTTTGCGCGGGAACAAGACATGTGTACCACAGATAAGTCAGAATTACGCAAAAATAGCAGGCAGTTGCACATCAACTCGGACATTCTGATGACGATATTTCCCTAACGACGGCAAATATGGATATGAAACTTACATGAATCGGTAGAACAACACGTGCCCTTTGAGATAAAAGCAAGATTGCAAGAATTGGATAAGTTTTAGACCATCTATACTCGAATAAACTGAGCCTTGTTTGTGCGGGAACAGGACCTGTTTACAACAGATAAGTCAGAATTACGCAAAAATAGCAGGCAGTTGCACATCAACTCGGACATTCTTATGACGATATTTCCCTAACGACGGCAAATATCGATATGAAACTTACATGAATCGATAGAGGAACATGTGCCCTTTGAGATAAAGCCAAGATGGCCAGAATTGGAGAGGACGATTTTTCCCTAACGACGGCAAATATGGATATGAAACTTACATGAATCGGTAGAACAACACGTGCCCTTTGAGATAAAAGCAAGATTGCAAGAATTAGATAAGTTTTAGACCATTTCTACTCGATTAAACTGAGCCTTCTTTGTGCGGGAACAGGACCTGTTTACCACAGATAAGTCAGAATTACGCAAAAATAGCAGGCAGTTGCACATCAACTCGGGCATTCTTATGACGATATTTCCCTAACGACGGCAAATATCGATAAGAAACTTACATGAATCGATAGAGGAACATGTGCCATTTGAGATGAAGCCAACATGGCCAGAATTGGATAGGTTTTAGATTATTTATGGTCGAATACACGGAGTATTCTTTGCGTGGGAACAGGACATGTGTACCACAGATAAGTCAGAATTACGCAAAAATTGGAGAAGGTTGAAAAGACTGCAACATTCATGTGAATATATTTCATTAACCAAGGCAGATATGGATATAAAACTTACATGAATCGATAGAGTAGCACGTGCCCTTTGAGATAAAACCAAGATTGAAAGAATTGGATACGTTTTAGAGTAGCACGTGCCCTTTGAGATAAAGCCAAGATTGAAAGAATTGGATACGTTTTAGACCATTTATACTCGAATACACGGTGCCCTCTTTGCGCGGGAACAAGACATGTGTACCACAGATAAGTCAGAATTACGCAAAAATAGCAGGCAGTTGCACATCAACTCGGACATTCTGATGACGATATTTCCCTAACGACTGCCAATATGGATATGCAACTGACATGAATCGATAGAGGAACATGTGCCCTTCGGGATAAAACCAAGATGGCCAGAATTCAATAGGTTTTAGATTATTTATGGTCGAATAGACGGAGTCTTCTTTGCGTGGGAACAGGACATGTGTACCACATATAAGTCAGAATTACGTAAAAATTGGAGAAGGTTGAAAACACTGCGACATTCATGTGGAGATATTTCATTAACCAAGGCAGATATGGATATAAAACTTACATGAACCGATAGAGTATAACGTGCCCTTTGAGATAAAACCAAGATTGAAAGAATTGGACACGTTTTAGACCATTTATACTCGAATACACGGAGCCTTTTTTGTGCGGGAACAAGACATGTGTACCACAGATAAGTCAGAATTACGCAAAAATAGCAGGCAGTTGCATATCAACTCTGACATTCTTGTGACGATATTTCCCTAACGACAGCAAATATGGATAAGAAACTTACATGAATCGATAGAGGAACATGTGCCCTTTGAGATGAAGCCAACATGGCCAGAATTAGATAGGTTTTAGATATTTATGGTCGAATAGACGGAGTCTTCTTTGCGTGGGGAACAGGACATGTGTACCACATATAAGTCAGAATTACGTAAAAATTGGAAAAGGTTGAAAACACTGCGACATTCATGTGAATATATTTCAATAACCAAGGCAGATATGGATATAAAACTTACATGAATCCATAGAGTAACACGTGCCCTTTGAGATAAAACCAAGATTGAAAGAATTGGATACGTTTTAGACCATTTATACTCGAATACACGGAGCCTTCTTTGCGCGGTAACAAGATATGTGTACCACAGATAAGTCAGAATTACGCAAAAATAGCAGGCAGATGCACATCAACTCGGACATTCTGATGAAGATATTTCCTTAACGACAGCCAATATGGATATGCAACTGACATGAATCGATAGAGGAACATGTGCCCTTCGGGATAAAACCAAGATGGCCAGAATTAGATAGGTTTTAGATTATTTATGGTCGAATAGACGGAGTCTTCTTTGCGTGGGAACAGGACATGTGTACCACAGATAAGTCAGAATTACGTAAAAATTGGAAAAGGTTGAAAACACTGCGAAATTCATGTGAATATATTTCAATAACCAAGGCAGATATGGATATAAAACTTACATGAATCGATAGAGTAGCACGTGCCCTTTGAGATAAAATGAAGATTGAAAAAAATGGATACGTTTTAGACCATTGATACTCGAATACACGGTGCCTTCTTTGTGCGGGAACAGGACCTGTGTACCACAGATAAGTGAGAATTACGCAAAAATAGCAGGCAGTTGCACATCAACTCGGACATTCTGATGACGATATTTCCCCAACGACAGCAAATATGGATATTAAACTTACATGAATCGATAGAGCAACACGTGCCCTTTGAGATAAAAGCAAGATTGCAAGAATTAGATAGGTTTTAGATTATTTATGCTCGAATAGACGGAGTCTTCTTTGCGTGGGAACAGGACATGTGTACCAAAAATAACCCAGAATTACGCAAAAATTGGAGAAGGTTGAAAAAACGGCGACATTCATGTGCAGATATTTCATCACCCAAGGCAGATATGGATATAAAACTTACATGAACCGATAGAGTATAACGTGCCCTTTGAGATAAAACCAAGATTGAAAGAATTGGATACGTTTTAGACCATTTATACTCGAGTACACGGAGCCTTCTTTGTGCGGGAACAGGACCTTTGTACCACAGATAAGTCAGAATTACGCAAAAATAGCAGGCAGTTGCATATCAACTCGGACATTCTTGTGACGATATTTCCCTAACGACAGCAAATATGGATAAGAAACTTACATGAATCGATAGAGGAACATGTGCCCTTTGAGATGAAGCCAACATGGCCAGAATTGGATAGGTTTTAGATTATTTATGGTCGAATAGACGGAGTCTTCTTTGCGTGGGAACAGGACATGTGTACCACAGATAAGTCAGAATTACGTAAAAAATTGGAAAAGGTTGAAACCCCTGCGACTCTCATATGAATATATTTCAATAACCAAGGCAGATATGGATATAAAACTTACATGAATCGATAGAGTAACACGTGCCCTTTGAGAAAAAACCAAGATTGAAAGAATTGGATAGGTTGTAGACCATTTATACTCGAGTACACGGAGCCCTCTTTGCGCGGGAACAATACATGTGTACCAGAGATAAGTCAGAATTACGCAAAAATAGCAGGCAGTTGCACATCAACTCGGACATTCTTATGACGATATTTCCCTAACGACAGCCAATATGGATATGAAACTGACATGAATCGATAGAGGAACATGTGCCCTTTGGGATAAAACCAAGATGGCCAGAATTAGATAGGTTTTAGATTATTTATGCTCGAATACACGGAGTCTTCTTTGCGTGGGAACTTGACATGTGTACCACAGATAAGTCTTAATTACGCAAAAATTGGAGAAGGTTGAAAACACTGCGACATTCATGTGGAGATATTTCATTAACCAAGGCAGATATGGATATAAAACTTACATGAACCGATAGAGTATAACGTGCCCTTTGAGATAAAACCAAGATTGAAAGAATTGGATACGTTTTAGACCATTTATACTCGAATACACGGAGCCTTCTTTGTGCGGGAACACGACCTGTGTACCACAGATAAGTCAGAATTACGCAAAAATTGGAGAAGGTTGAAAACACTGCGACATTCATGTGGAGATATTTCATTAACCAAGGCTGATATGGATATGAAACTTACATGAATCGATAGAGGAACATGTGCCCTTTGAGATGAAGCCAACATGGCCAGAATTGGATAGGTTTTAGATTATTTATGGTCGAATTGACGGAGTCTTCTTTGCGTGGGAACAGGACATGTGTACCACAGATAAGTCAGAATTACGCAAAAATAGTAGGCAGTTGTATATCAACTCGGACATTCTTGTGACGATATTTCCCTAACGACAGCAAATATGGATATGCAACTTACATGAATCGATAGAGGAACATGTGCCATTTGAGATGAAGCCAACATGGCCAGAATTGGATAGGTTTTAGATTATTTATGGTCGAATTGACGGAGTCTTCTTTGCGTGGGAACAGGACATGTGTACCACATATAAGTCAGAATTACGTAAAAATTGGAAAAGGTTGAAAACACTGCGACATTCATGTGAATATATTTCAATAACCAAGGCAGATATGGATATAAAACTTACATGAATCCATAGAGTAACACGTGCCCTTTGAGATAAAATCAAGATTGAAAGAATTGGATACGTTTTAGACCATTTATACTCGAATACACGGAGCCTTCTTTGCGCGGTAACAAGATATGTGTACCACAGATAAGTCAGAATTACGCAAAAATAGCAGGCAGATGCACATCAACTCGGACATTCTGATGAAGATATTTCCTTAACGACAGCAAATATGGATATGCAACTGACATGAATCGATAGAGGAACATGTGCCCTTCGGGATAAAACCAAGATGGCCAGAATTAGATAGGTTTTAGATTATTTATGCTCGAATAGACGGAGTCTTCTTTGCGTGGGAACAGGACATGTGTACCACAGATAAGTCAGAATTACGTAAAAATTGGAAAAGGTTGAAAACACTGCGACATTCATGTGAATATATTTCAATAACCAAGGCAGATATGGATATAAAACTTACATGAATCGATAGAGTAGCACGTGCCCTTTGAGATAAAACGAAGATTGAAAAAAATGGATACGTTTTAGACCATTGATACTCGAATACACGGTGCCTTCTTTGTGCGGGAACAGGACATGTGTACCAAAAATAACCCAGAATTACGCAAAAATTGGAGAAGGTTGAAAAAACGGCGACATTCATGTGCAGATATTTCATTACCCAAGGCAGATATGGATATAAAACTTACATGAACCGATAGAGTATAACGTGCCCTTTGAGATAAAACCAAGATTGAAAGAATTGGATACGTTTTAGACCATTTATACTCGAGTACACGGAGCCTTCTTTGTGCGGGAACAGGACCTGTGTACCACAGATAAGTCAGAATTACGCAAAAAGAGCAGGCAGTTGCATATCAACTCGGACATTCTTGTGACGATATTTCCCTAACGACAGCAAATATGGATATGAAACTTACATGAATCGATAGAGGAACATGTGCCCTTTGAGATGAAGCCAACATGGCCAGAATTGGATAGGTTTTAGATTATTTATGGTCGAATTGACGGAGTCTTCTTTGCGTGGGAACAGGACATGTGTACCACAGATAAGTCAGAATTACGCAAAAATAGTAGGCAGTTGTATATCAACTCGGACATTCTTGTGACGATATTTCCCTAACGACAGCAAATATGGATATGAAACTTACATGAATCGATAGAGGAACATGTGCCATTTGAGATGAAGCCAACATGGCCAGAATTGGATAGGTTTTAGATTATTTATGGTCGAATTGACGGAGTCTTCTTTGCGTGGGAACAGGACATGTGTACCACATATAAGTCAGAATTACGTAAAAATTGGAGAAGGTTGAAAACACTGCGACATTCATGTGGAGATATTTCATTAACCAAGGCAGATATGGATATAAAACTTACATGAACCGATAGAGTATAACGTGCCCTTTGAGATAAAACCAAGATTGAAAGAATTGGATACGTTTTAGACCATTTATACTCGAGTACACGGAGCCTTCTTTGTGCGGGAACAGGACCTGTGTACCACAGATAAGTCAGAATTACGCAAAAAGAGCAGGCAGTTGCATATCAACTCGGACATTCTTGTGACGATATTTCCCTAACGACAGCAAATATGGATAAGAAACTTACATGAATCGATAGAGGAACATGTGCCCTTTGAGATGAAGCCAACATGGCCAGAATTGGATAGGTTTTAGATTATTTATGGTCGAATAGACGGAGTCTTCTTTGCGTGGGAACAGGACATGTGTACCACAGATAAGTAAGAATTACGTAAAAATTGGAAAAGGTTGAAAACACTGCGACATTCATATGAATATATTTCAATAACCAAGGCAGATATGGATATAAAACTTACATGAATCGATAGAGTAACACGTGCCCTTTGAGAAAAAACCAAGATTGAAAGAATTGGATAGGTTGTAGACCATTTATACTCGAGTACACGGTGCCCTCTTTGCGCGGGAACAATACATGTGTACCAGAGATAAGTCAGAATTACGCAAAAATAGCAGGCAGTTGCACATCAACTCGGACATTCTTATGACGATATTTCCCTAACGACAGCCAATATGGATATGAAACTGACATGAATCGATAGAGGAACATGTGCCCTTTGGGATAAAACCAAGATGGCCAGAATTAGATAGGTTTTAGATTATTTATGCTCGAATACACGGAGTCTTCTTTGCGTGGGAACTTGACATGTGTACCACAGATAAGTCTTAATTACGCAAAAATTGGAGAAGGTTGAAAACACTGCGACATTCATGTGGAGATATTTCATTAACCAAGGCAGATATGGATATAAAACTTACATGAACCGATAGAGTATAACGTGCCCTTTGAGATAAAACCAAGATTGAAAGAATTGGATACGTTTTAGACCATTTATACTCGAATACACGGAGCCTTCTTTGCGCGGTAACAAGATATGTGTACCACAGATAAGTCAGAATTACGCAAAAATAGCAGGCAGATGCACATCAACTCGGACATTCTGATGAAGATATTTCCTTAACGACAGCCAATATGGATATGCAACTGACATGAATCGATAGAGGAACATGTGCCCTTCGGGATAAAACCAAGATGGCCAGAATTAGATAGGTTTTAGATTATTTATGGTCGAATAGACGGAGTCTTCTTTGCGTGGGAACAGGACATGTGTACCACAGATAAGTCAGAATTACGTAAAAATTGGAAAAGGTTGAAAACACTGCGAAATTCATGTGAATATATTTCAATAACCAAGGCAGATATGGATATAAAACTTACATGAATCGATAGAGTAGCACGTGCCCTTTGAGATAAAATGAAGATTGAAAAAAATGGATACGTTTTAGACCATTGATACTCGAATACACGGTGCCTTCTTTGTGCGGGGACAGGACCTGTGTCCCACAGATAAGTGAGAATTACGCAAAAATAGCAGGCAGTTGCACATCAACTCGGACATTCTGATGACGATATTTCCCCAACGACAGCAAATATGGATATTAAACTTACATGAATCGATAGAGCAACACGTGCCCTTTGAGATAAAAGCAAGATTGCAAGAATTAGATAGGTTTTAGATTATTTATGCTCGAATAGACGGAGTCTTCTTTGCGTGGGAACAGGACATGTGTACCAAAAATAACCCAGAATTACGCAAAAATTGGAGAAGGTTGAAAAAACGGCGACATTCATGTGCAGATATTTCATTACCCAAGGCAGATATGGATATAAAACTTACATGAACCGATAGAGTATAACGTGCCCTTTGAGATAAAACCAAGATTGAAAGAATTGGATACGTTTTAGACCATTTATACTCGAGTACACGGAGCCTTCTTTGTGCGGGAACAGGACCTTTGTACCACAGATAAGTCAGAATTACGCAAAAATAGCAGGCAGTTGCATATCAACTCGGACATTCTTGTGACGATATTTCCCTAACGACAGCAAATATGGATAAGAAACTTACATGAATCGATAGAGGAACATGTGCCCTTTGAGATGAAGCCAACATGGCCAGAATTGGATAGGTTTTAGATTATTTATGGTCGAATAGACGGAGTCTTCTTTGCGTGGGAACAGGACATGTGTACCACAGATAAGTCAGAATTACGTAAAAATTGGAAAAGGTTGAAAACACTGCGACATTCATATGAATATATTTCAATAACCAAGGCAGATATGGATATAAAACTTACATGAATCGATAGAGTAACACGTGCCCTTTGAGAAAAAACCAAGATTGAAAGAATTGGATAGGTTGTAGACCATTTATACTCGAGTACACGGAGCCCTCTTTGCGCGGGAACAATACATGTGTACCAGAGATAAGTCAGAATTACGCAAAAATAGCAGGCAGTTGCACATCAACTCGGACATTCTTATGACGATATTTCCCTAACGACAGCCAATATGGATATGAAACTGACATGAATCGATAGAGGAACATGTGCCCTTTGGGATAAAACCAAGATGGCCAGAATTAGATAGGTTTTAGATTATTTATGCTCGAATACACGGAGTCTTCTTTGCGTGGGAACTTGACATGTGTACCACAGATAAGTCTTAATTACGCAAAAATTGGAGAAGGTTGAAAACACTGCGACATTCATGTGGAGATATTTCATTAACCAAGGCAGATATGGATATAAAACTTACATGAACCGATAGAGTATAACGTGCCCTTTGAGATAAAACCAAGATTGAAAGAATGGGATACGTTTTAGACCATTTATACTCGAATACACGGAGCCTTCTTTGTGCGGGAACACGACCTGTGTACCACAGATAAGTCAGAATTACGCAAAAATTGGAGAAGGTTGAAAACACTGCGACATTCATGTGGAGATATTTCATTAACCAAGGCAGATATGGATATGAAACTTACATGAATCGATAGAGGAACATGTGCCCTTTGAGATGAAGCCAACATGGCCAGAATTGGATAGGTTTTAGATTATTTATGGTCGAATTGACGGAGTCTTCTTTGCGTGGGAACAGGACATGTGTACCACAGATAAGTCAGAATTACGCAAAAATAGTAGGCAGTTGTATATCAACTCGGACATTCTTGTGACGATATTTCCCTAACGACAGCAAATATGGATATGCAACTTACATGAATCGATAGAGGAACATGTGCCATTTGAGATGAAGCCAACATGGCCAGAATTGGATAGGTTTTAGATTATTTATGGTCGAATTGACGGAGTCTTCTTTGCGTGGGAACAGGACATGTGTACCACATATAAGTCAGAATTACGTAAAAATTGGAAAAGGTTGAAAACACTGCGACATTCATGTGAATATATTTCAATAACCAAGGCAGATATGGATATAAAACTTACATGAATCCATAGAGTAACACGTGCCCTTTGAGATAAAATCAAGATTGAAAGAATTGGATACGTTTTAGACCATTTATACTCGAATACACGGAGCCTTCTTTGCGCGGTAACAAGATATGTGTACCACAGATAAGTCAGAATTACGCAAAAATAGCAGGCAGATGCACATCAACTCGGACATTCTGATGAAGATATTTCCTTAACGACAGCAAATATGGATATGCAACTGACATGAATCGATAGAGGAACATGTGCCCTTCGGGATAAAACCAAGATGGCCAGAATTAGATAGGTTTTAGGTTATTTATGCTCGAATAGACGGAGTCTTCTTTGCGTGAGAACAGGACATGTGTACCACAGATAAGTCAGAATTACGTAAAAATTGGAAAAGGTTGAAAACACTGCGACATTCATGTGAATATATTTCAATAACCAAGGCAGATATGGATATAAAACTTACATGAATCGATAGAGTAGCACGTGCCCTTTGAGATAAAACGAAGATTGAAAAAAATGGATACGTTTTAGACCATTGATACTCGAATACACGGTGCCTTCTTTGTGCGGGAACAGGACATGTGTACCACAGATAAGTGAGAATTACGCAAAAATAGCAGGCAGTTGCACATCAACTCGGACATTCTGATGACGATATTTCCCCAACGACAGCAAATATGGATATTAAACTTACATGAATCGATAGAGCAACACGTGCCCTTTGAGATAAAAGCAAGATTGCAAGAATTAGATAGGTTTTAGATTATTTATGCTCGAATAGACGGAGTCTTCTTTGCGTGGGAACAGGACATGTGTACCAAAAATAACCCACAATTACGCAAAAATTGGAGAAGGTTGAAAAAACGGCGACATTCATGTGCAGATATTTCATTACCCAAGGCAGATATGGATATAAAACTTACATGAACCGATAGAGTATAACGTGCCCTTTGAGATAAAACCAAGATTGAAAGAATTGGATACGTTTTAGACCATTTATACTCGAGTACACGGAGCCTTCTTTGTGCGGGAACAGGACCTGTGTACCACAGATAAGTCAGAATTACGCAAAAAGAGCAGGCAGTTGCATATCAACTCGGACATTCTTGTGACGATATTTCCCTAACGACAGCAAATATGGATATGAAACTTACATGAATCGATAGAGGAACATGTGCCCTTTGAGATGAAGCCAACATGGCCAGAATTGGATAGGTTTTAGATTATTTATGGTCGAATTGACGGAGTCATCTTTGCGTGGGAACAGGACATGTGTACCACAGATAAGTCAGAATTACGCAAAAATAGTAGGCAGTTGTATATCAACTCGGACATTCTTGTGACGATATTTCCCTAACGACAGCAAATATGGATATGAAACTTACATGAATCGATAGAGGAACATGTGCCATTTGAGATGAAGCCAACATGGCCAGAATTGGATAGGTTTTAGATTATTTATGGTCGAATTGACGGAGTCTTCTTTGCGTGGGAACAGGACATGTGTACCACATATAAGTCAGAATTACGTAAAAATTGGAGAAGGTTGAAAACACTGCGACATTCATGTGGAGATATTTCATTAACCAAGGCAGATATGGATATAAAACTTACATGAACCGATAGAGTATAACGTGCCCTTTGAGATAAAACCAAGATTGAAAGAATTGGATACGTTTTAGACCATTTATACTCGAGTACACGGAGCCTTCTTTGTGCGGGAACAGGACCTGTGTACCACAGATAAGTCAGAATTACGCAAAAAGAGCAGGCAGTTGCATATCAACTCGGACATTCTTGTGACGATATTTCCCTAACGACAGCAAATATGGATAAGAAACTTACATGAATCGATAGAGGAACATGTGCCCTTTGAGATGAAGCCAACATGGCCAGAATTGGATAGGTTTTAGATTATTTATGGTCGAATAGACGGAGTCTTCTTTGCGTGGGAACAGGACATGTGTACCACAGATAAGTCAGAATTACGTAAAAATTGGAAAAGGTTGAAAACACTGCGACATTCATATGAATATATTTCAATAACCAAGGCAGATATGGATATAAAACTTACATGAATCGATAGAGTAACACGTGCCCTTTGAGAAAAAACCAAGATTGAAAGAATTGGATAGGTTGTAGACCATTTATACTCGAGTACACGGAGTCCTCTTTGCGCGGGAACAATACATGTGTACCAGAGATAAGTCAGAATTACGCAAAAATAGCAGGCAGTTGCACATCAACTCGGACATTCTTATGACGATATTTCCCTAACGACAGCCAATATGGATATGAAACTGACATGAATCGATAGAGGAACATGTGCCCTTTGGGATAAAACCAAGATGGCCAGAATTAGATAGGTTTTAGATTATTTATGCTCGAATACACGGAGTCTTCTTTGCGTGGGAACTTGACATGTGTACCACAGATAAGTCTTAATTACGCAAAAATTGGAGAAGGTTGAAAACACTGCGACATTCATGTGGAGATATTTCATTAACCAAGGCAGATATGGATATAAAACTTACATGAACCGATAGAGTATAACGTGCCCTTTGAGATAAAACCAAGATTGAAAGAATTGGATACGTTTTAGACCATTTATACTCGAATACACGGAGCCTTCTTTGTGCGGGAACACGACCTGTGTACCACAGATAAGTCAGAATTACGCAAAAATTGGAGAAGGTTGAAAACACTGCGACATTCATGTGGAGATATTTCATTAACCAAGGCAGGTATGGATATGAAACTTACATGAATCGATAGAGGAACATGTGCCCTTTGAGATGAAGCCAACATGGCCAGAATTGGATAGGTTTTAGATTATTTATGGTCGAATTGACGGAGTCTTCTTTGCGTGGGAACAGGACATGTGTACCACAGATAAGTCAGAATTACGCAAAAATAGTAGGCAGTTGTATATCAACTCGGACATTCTTGTGACGATATTTCCCTAACGACAGCAAATATGGATATGCAACTTACATGAATCGATAGAGGAACATGTGCCATTTGAGATGAAGCCAACATGGCCAGAATTGGATAGGTTTTAGATTATTTATGGTCGAATTGACGGAGTCTTCTTTGCGTGGGAACAGGACATGTGTACCACATATAAGTCAGAATTACGTAAAAATTGGAAAAGGTTGAAAACACTGCGACATTCATGTGAATATATTTCAATAACCAAGGCAGATATGGATATAAAACTTACATGAATCCATAGAGTAACACGTGCCCTTTGAGATAAAATCAAGATTGAAAGAATTGGATACGTTTTAGACCATTTATACTCGAATACACGGAGCCTTCTTTGCGCGGTAACAAGATATGTGTACCACAGATAAGTCAGAATTACGCAAAAATAGCAGGCAGATGCACATCAACTCGGACATTCTGATGAAGATATTTCCTTAACGACAGCAAATATGGATATGCAACTGACATGAATCGATAGAGGAACATGTGCCCTTCGGGATAAAACCAAGATGGCCAGAATTAGATAGGTTTTAGATTATTTATGCTCGAATAGACGGAGTCTTCTTTGCGTGGGAACAGGACATGTGTACCACAGATAAGTCAGA
Source organism: Acanthaster planci (assembly GCF_054643075.1). NCBI lineage: Eukaryota > Metazoa > Echinodermata > Asteroidea > Valvatida > Acanthasteridae > Acanthaster > Acanthaster planci. The sequence continues at coordinate 17,252 of NW_028257772.1, read as the reverse complement.
ATTACGTAAAAATTGGAAAAGGTTGAAAACACTGCGACATTCATGTGAATATATTTCAATAACCAAGGCAGATATGGATATAAAACTTACATGAATCGATAGAGTAGCACGTGCCCTTTGAGATAAAACGAAGATTGAAAAAAATGGATACGTTTTAGACCATTGATACTCGAATACACGGTGCCTTCTTTGTGCGGGAACAGGACATGTGTACCACAGATAAGTGAGAATTACGCAAAAATAGCAGGCAGTTGCACATCAACTCGGACATTCTGATGACGATATTTCCCCAACGACAGCAAATATGGATATTAAACTTACATGAATCGATAGAGCAACACGTGCCCTTTGAGATAAAAGCAAGATTGCAAGAATTAGATAGGTTTTAGATTATTTATGCTCGAATAGACGGAGTCTTCTTTGCGTGGGAACAGGACATGTGTACCAAAAATAACCCAGAATTACGCAAAAATTGGAGAAGGTTGAAAAAACGGCGACATTCATGTGCAGATATTTCATTACCCAAGGCAGATATGGATATAAAACTTACATGAACCGATAGAGTATAACGTGCCCTTTGAGATAAAACCAAGATTGAAAGAATTGGATACGTTTTAGACCATTTATACTCGAGTACACGGAGCCTTCTTTGTGCGGGAACAGGACCTGTGTACCACAGATAAGTCAGAATTACGCAAAAAGAGCAGGCAGTTGCATATCAACTCGGACATTCTTGTGACGATATTTCCCTAACGACAGCAAATATGGATATGAAACTTACATGAATCGATAGAGGAACATGTGCCCTTTGAGATGAAGCCAACATGGCCAGAATTGGATAGGTTTTAGATTATTTATGGTCGAATTGACGGAGTCTTCTTTGCGTGGGAACAGGACATGTGTACCACAGATAAGTCAGAATTACGCAAAAATAGTAGGCAGTTGTATATCAACTCGGACATTCTTGTGACGATATTTCCCTAACGACAGCAAATATGGATATGAAACTTACATGAATCGATAGAGGAACATGTGCCATTTGAGATGAAGCCAACATGGCCAGAATTGGATAGGTTTTAGATTATTTATGGTCGAATTGACGGAGTCTTCTTTGCGTGGGAACAGGACATGTGTACCACAGATAAGTCAGAATTACGTAAAAATTGGAAAAGGTTGAAAACACTGCGACATTCATGTGAATATGTTTCAATAACCAAGGCAGATATGGATATAAAACTTACATGAATCGATAGAGTAACACGTGCCCTTTTAGAAAAAACCAAAATTGAAAGAATTGGATAGGTTGTAGACCATTTATACTCGAATACACGGAGCCCTCTTTGCGCGGGAACAAGACATGTGTACCACAGATAAGTCAGAATTACGCAAAAATAGCAGGCAGTTGCACATCAACTCGGACATTCTGATGACGATATTTCCCCAACGACAGCCAATATGGATATGAAACTGACATGAATCGATAGAGGAACATGTGCCCTTCGGGATAAAACCAAGATGGCCAGAATTAGATAGGTTTTAGATTATTTATGCTCGAATACACGGAGTCTTCTTTGTGTGGGAACTTGACATGTGTACCACAGATAAGTCTTAATTACGCAAAAAATGGAGAAGGTTGAAAACACTGCGACATTCATGTGGAGATATTTCATTAACCAAGGCAGATATGGATATAAAACTTACATGAACCGATAGAGTATAACGTGCCCTTTGAGATAAAACCAAGATTGAAAGAATTGGATACGTTTTAGACCATTTATACTCGAATACACGGAGCCTTCTTTGTGCGGGAACACGACCTGTGTACCACAGATAAGTCAGAATTACGCAAAAATTGGAGAAGGTTGAAAACACTGCGACATTCATGTGAATATATTTCAATAACCAAGGCAGATATGGATATAAAACTTACATGAATCCATAGAGTAACACGTGCCCTTTGAGATAAAACCAAGATTGAAAGAATTGGATACGTTTTAGACCATTTATACTCGAATACACGGAGCCTTCTTTGCGCGGTAACAAGACATGTGTACCACAGATAAGTCAGAATTACGCAAAAATAGCAGGCAGTTGCACATCAACTCGGACATTCTTGTGACGATATTTCCCTAACGACAGCAAATATGGATAAGAAACTTACATGACTCGATAGAGGAACATGTGCCCTTTGAGATGAAGCCAACATGGCCAGAATTAGATAGGTTTTAGATTATTTATGGTCGAATAGACGGAGTCTTCTTTGCGTGGGAACAGGACATGTGTACCACAGATAAGTCAGAATTACGTAAAAATTGGAAAAGGTTGAAAACACTGCGACATTCATGTGAATATATTTCAATAACCAAGGCAGATATGGATATAAAACTTACATGAATCGATAGAGTAGTACGTGCCCTTTGAGATAAAACGAAGATTGAAAAAATTGGATACGTTTTAGACCATTGATACTCGAATACACAGAGCCTTCCTTGTGCGGGAACAGGACATGTGTACCACAGATAAGTGAGAATTACGCAAAAATAGCAGGCAGTTGCACATCAACTCGGACATTCTGATGACGATATTTCCCCAACGACAGCAAATATGGATATTAAACTTACATGAATCGATAGAGCAACACGTGCCCTTTGAGATAAAAGCAAGATTGCAAGAATTAGATAGGTTTTAGATTATTTATGCTCGAATAGACGGAGTCTTCTTTGCGTGGGAACAGGACATGTGTACCAAAAATAACCCAGAATTACGCAAAAATTGGAGAAGGTTGAAAAAACGGCGACATTCATGTGCAGATATTTCATTACCCATGGCAGATATGGATATAAAACTTACATGAACCGATAGAGTATAACGTGCCCTTTGAGATAAAACCAAGATTGAAAGAATTGGATACGTTTTAGACCATTTATACTCGAATACACGGAGCCTTCTTTGTGCGGGAACAGGACCTGTGTACCACAGATAAGTCAGAATTACGCAAAAATAGCAGGCAGTTGCATATCAACTCGGACATTCTTGTGACGATATTTCCCTAACGACAGCAAATATGGATAAGAAACTTACATGAATCGATAGAGGAACATGTGCCCTTTGAGATGAAGCCAACATGGCCAGAATTAGATAGGTTTTAGATTATTTGTAGTCGAATAGACGGAGTCTTCTTTGCGTGGGAACAGGACATGTGTACCACAGATAAGTCAGAATTACGTAAAAATTGGAAAAGGTTGAAAACACTGCGACATTCATGTGAATATATTTCAATAACCAAGGCAGATATGGATATAAAACTTACATGAATCCATAGAGTAACACGTGCCCTTTGAGATAAAACCAAGATTGAAAGAATTGGATACGTTTTAGACCATTTATACTCGAATACACGGAGTCTTCTTTGTGCGGTAACAAGACATGTGTACCACAGATAAGTCAGAATTACGCAAAAATAGCAGGCAGTTGCACATCAACTCGGACATTCTGATGACGATATTTCCCCAACGACAGCAAATATGGATATGCAACTGACATGAATCGATAGAGGAACATGTGCCCTTCGGGATAAAACCAAGATGGCCAGAATTAGATAGGTTTTAGATTATTTATGCTCGAATAGACGGAGTCTTCTTGGCGTGGGAACAGGACATGTGTACCACAGATAAGTCTTAATTACGCAGAAATTGGAGAAGGTTGAAAACACTGCAACATTCATGTGCAGATATTTCATTAACCAAGGCAGATATGGATATAAAACTTACATGAATCGATAGAGTAACACGTGCCCTTTGAGAAAAAACCAAAATTGAAAGAATTGGATAGGTTGTAGACCATTTATACTCGAATACACGGAGCCCTCTTTGCGCGGGAACAAGACATGTGTACCACAGATAAGTCAGAATTACGCAAAAATACCAGGCAGTTGCACATCAACTCGGACATTCTGATGACGATATTTCCCTAACGACAGCCAATATGGATATGAAACTGACATGAATCGATAGAGGAACATGTGCCCTTTGGGATAAAACCAAGATGGCCAGAATTAGATAGGTTTTAGATTATTTATGCTCGAATACACGGAGTCTTCTTTGCGTGGGAACAGGACATGTGTACCACAGATAAGTCTTAATTACGCAAAAATTGGAAAAGGTTGAAAACACTGCGACATTCATGTGGAGATATTTCATTAACCAAGGCAGATATGGATATGCAACTTACATGAACCGATAGAGTATAACGTGCCCTTTGAGATAAAACCAAGATTGAAAGAATTGGATACGTTTTAGACCATTTATACTCGAATACACGGAGCCTTCTTTGTGCGGGAACAGGACCTGTGTACCACAGATAAGTCAGAATTACGCAAAAATAGCAGGCAGTTGCATATCAACTCGGACATTCTTGTGACGATATTTCCCTAACGACAGCAAATATGGATAAGAAACTTACATGAATCGATAGAGGAACATGTGCCCTTTGAGATGAAGCCAACATGGCCAGAATTAGATAGGTTTTAGATTATTTATGGTCGAATAGACGGAGTCTTCTTTGCGTGGGAACAGGATATGTGTACCACAGATAAGTCAGAATTACGTAAAAATTGGAAAAGGTTGAAAACACTGCGACATTCATGTGAATATATTTCAATAACCAAGGCAGATATGGATATAAAACTTACATGAATCCATAGAGTAACACGTGCCCTTTGAGATAAAACCAAGATTGAAAGAATTGGATACGTTTTAGACCATTTATACTCGAATACACGGAGCCTTCTTTGCGCGGTAACAAGACATGTGTACCACAGATAAGTCAGAATTACGCAAAAATAGCAGGCAGTTGCACATCAACTCGGACATTCTGATGACGATATTTCCCCAACGACAGCAAATATGGATATGCAACTGACATGAATCGATAGAGGAACATGTGCCCTTCGGGATAAAACCAAGATGGCCAGAATTAGATAGGTTTTAGATTATTTATGCTCGAATAGACGGAGTCTTCTTTGCGTGGGAACAGGACATGTGTACCAAAAATAACCCAGAATTACGCAAAAATTGGAGAAGGTTGAAAAAACGGCGACATTCATGTGCAGATATTTCATTACCCAAGGCAGATATGGATATAAAACTTACATGAATCGATAGAGTAGCACGTGCCCTTTGAGATAAAACGAAGATTGAAAAAATTGGATACGTTTTAGACCATTTATACTCGAATACACGGAGCCTTCTTTGTGCGGGAACAGGACATGTGTACCACAGATAAGTCAGAATTACGTAAAAATTGGAGAAGGTTGAAAACACTGCGACATTCATATGAATATATTTCAATAACCAAGGCAGATATGGATATAAAACTTACATGAATCGATAGAGTAACACGTGCCCTTTGAGAAAAAACCAAGATTGAAAGAATTGGACAGGTTGTAGACCATTTATACTCGAATACACGGAGCCCTCTTTGCGCGGGAACAATACATGTGTACCAGAGATAAGTCAGAATTACGCAAAAATAGCAGGCAGTTGCACATCAACTCGGACATTCTTATGACGATATTTCCCTAACGACAGCCAATATGGATATGAAACTGACATGAATCGATAGAGGAACATGTGCCCTTTGGGATAAAACCAAGATGGCCAGAATTAGATAGGTTTTAGATTATTTATGCTCGAATACACGGAGTCTTCTTTGCGTGGGAACTTGACATGTGTACCACAGATAAGTCTTAATTACGCAAAAATTGGAGAAGGTTGAAAACACTGCGACATTCATGTGGAGATATTTCATTAACCAAGGCAGATATGGATATGCAACTTACATGAACCGATAGAGTATAACGTGCCCTTTGAGATAAAACCAAGATTGAAAGAATTGGATACGTTTTAGACCATTTATACTCGAATACACGGAGCCTTCTTTGTGCGGGAACAGGACCTGTGTACCACAGATAAGTCAGAATTACGCAAAAATAGCAGGCAGTTGCATATCAACTCGGACATTCTTGTGACGATATTTCCCCAACGACAGCCAATATGGATATGCAACTGACATGAATCGATAGAGGAACATGTGCCCTTTGGGATAAAACCAAGATGGCCAGAATTAGATAGGTTTTAGATTATTTATGCTTGAATACACGGAGTCTTCTTTGCGTGGGAACAGGACATGTGTACCAAAGATAACCCAGAATTAAGCAAAAATTGGAGAAGGTAGAAAAAACGGCGACATTCATGTGAATATATTTCATTAACCAAGGCAGATATGGATATAAAACTTACATGAATCGATAGAGTAACACGTGCCCTTTGAGATAAAACCAAGATTGAAAGAATTGGATACGTTTTAGACCATTTATACTCGAATACACGGAGTCTTCTTTGTGCGGGAACAGGACCTGTGTACCACAGATAAGTCAGAATTACGCAAAAATAGCAGGCAGTTGCATATCAACTCGGACATTCTTGTGACGATATTTCCCTAACGACAGCAAATATGGATATGAAACTGACATGAATCGACAGAGGAACATGTGCCCTTTGGGATAAAACCAAGATGGCCAGAATTAGATAGGTTTTAGATTATTTATGCTCGAATACACGGAGTCTTCTTTGCATGGGAACTTGACATGTGTACCACAGATAAGTCAGAATTACGCAAAAATTGGAGAAGGTTGAAAACACTGCGACATTCATGTGGAGATATTTCATTAACCAAGGCAGATATGGATATAAAACTTACATGAATCGATAGAGTAGCACGTGCCCTTTGAGATAAAACGAAGATTGAAAAAATTGGATACGTTTTAGACCATTTATACTCGATTACACGGAGCCTTCTTTGTGCGGGAACAGGACCTGTGTACCACAGATAAGTCAGAATTACGTAAAAATTGGAAAAGGTTGAAAACACTGCGACATTCATATGAATATATTTCAATAACCAAGGCAGCTATGGATATAAAACTTACATGAATCGATAGAGTAACACGTGCCCTTTGAGATAAAATGAAGATTGAAAAAATTGGATACGTTTTAGACCATTTATACTCGAATACACGGAGCCTTCTTTGTGCGGGAACAGGACCTGTGTACCACAGATAAGTCAGAATTACGCAAAAATAGCAGGCAGTTGCACATCAACTCGGACATTCTTATGACGATATTTCCCTAACGATGGCAAATATGGATATGAAACTTACATGTATCGATAGAGCAACACGTGCCCTTTGGGATAAAAGAAGGATTGCAAGAATAAGATAAGTTTTAGACCATTTTTACTCGAATACACGGAGCCTTCTTTGTGCGGGAACAGGACCTGTGTACCACAGATAAGTGAGAATTACGCAAAAATAGCAGGCAGTTGCACATCAACTCGGACATTCTTATGACGATATTTCCCCAACGACAGCAAATATCGATATGAAACTTACATGAATCGATAGAGGAACATGTGCCCTTTGAGATAAAGCCAAGATGGCCAGAATAGGATAGGTTTTAGATTATTTATGGTCGAATACACGGAGTCTTCTTTGCGTGGGAACAGGACATGTGTAACACTGATAAGTCAGAATTACAAAAAAAATTGGAGAAGGTTGAAAACACTGCGACATTCATGTGAATATATTTCATTAACCAAGGCAGATATGGATATAAAACTTACATGAATCGATAGAGTAACACGTGCCCTTTGAGATAAAACCAAGATTAAAAGAATTGGATACGTTTTAGACCATTTATACTCGAATACACAGAGCCTTCTTTGTGCGGGAACAAGACCTGTGTACCACAGAGAAGTCAGAATTACGCAAAAATAGCAGGCAGTTGCACATCAACTCGGACATTCTTATGACGATATTTCCCTAACAACGGCAAATATGGATATGAAACTTACATGAATCGATGGAGTAACACGTGCCCTTTGGGATAAAAGCAAGATTGCAAGAATTATATAAGTTTTAGACCATTTTTACTCGAATACACGGAGTCTTCTTTGTGCGGGAACAGGACCTGTGTACCACAGATAAGTGAGAATTACGCAAAAATAGCAGGCAGTTGCACATCAACTCGGACATTCTTATGACGATATTTCCCTAACGACAGCAAATATCGATATGAAACTTACATGAATCGATAGAGGAACATGTGCCCTTTGAGATAAAGCCAAGATGGCCAGGATCGGATAGGTTTTAGATTATTTATGCTCGAATACACGGAGTCTTCTTTGCGTGGGAACAGGACATGTGTATCACAGATAAGTCTGAATTACGCAAAACTTGGAGAAGGTTGAAAACACTGCGACATTCATGTGCAAATATATCATTAACCAACGCAGATATGGATATAAAACTTACATGAATCGATAGAGTAACACGTGCCCTTTGAGATAAAACCAAAATTGAAAGAATTGGATACGTTTTAGACCATTTATACTCGAATAGACGGAGCCTTCTTTGTGCGGGAACAGGACCTGTGTACCACAGATAAGTCAGAATTACGCACAAATAGCAGGCAGTTGCATATCAACTCGGACATTCTTATGACGATATTTCCCTAACGACAGCCAATATGGATATGAAACTGACATGAATCGACAGAAGAACATGTGCCCTTTGGGATAAAACCAAGATGGCCAGAATTAGATAGGTTTTAGATTATTTATGTTCGAATACACGGAGTCTTCTTTGCGTGGGAACTTGACATGTGTACCACATATAAGTCTTAATTACGCAAAAATTGAACAAGGTTGAAAACACTGCGACATTCATGTGGAGATATTTCATTAAACAAGGCAGATATGGATATAAAACTTACATGAATCGATAGAGTAGCACGTGCCCCTTGAGATAAAACGAAGATTGAAAAAATTGGATACGTTTTAGACCATTTATACTCGATTACACGGAGCCTTCTTTGTGCGGGAACAGGACCTGTGTACCACAGATAAGTCAGAATTACGCAAAATAGCAGGCAGTTGCACATCAACTCGGACATTCTTATGACGATATTTCCCTAACGACGGCAAAATATGGATATGCAACTTACATGAATCGATAGAGCAACACGTGCTCTTTGAGATAAAAGCAAGATTGCAAGAATTAGATAAGTTTTAGACCATTTATACTCGAATACACGGAGCCTTCTTTGTGCGGGAACAGGACCTGTGTACCACAGAAAAGTCAGAATTACGCAAAAATAGCAGGCAATTGCACATCAACTCGGACATTCTTATGACGATATTTCCCCAACGACGGCAAATATGGATATGAAACTTACATGTATCGATAGAGCAACATGTGCCCTTTGGGATAAAAGCAAGATTGCAAGAATAAGATACGTTTTAGACCATTTATACTCGAATACACGGAGCCTTCTTTGTGCGGGAACAGGACCTGTGTACCACAGATAAGTGAGAATTACGCAAAAATAGCAGGCAGTTGCACATCAACTCGGACATTCTTATGACGATATTTCCCCAACGACAGCAAATATCGATATGAAACTTACATGAATCGATAGAGGAACATGTGCCCTTTGAGATACAGCCAAGATGGCCAGAATAGGATAGGTTTTAGATTATTTATGCTCGAATACACGGAGTCTTCTTTGCGTGGGAACAGGACATGTGTACCACAGATAAGTCAGAATTACAAAAAAATTGGAGAAGGCTGAAAACACTGCGACATTCATGTGCAAATATTTCATTAACCAAGGCAGATATGGATATAAAACTTACATGCATCGATAGAGTAACACGTGCCCTTTGAGATAAAACCAAAATTGAAAGAATTGGATACGTTTTAGACCATTTATACTCGAATAGACGGAGCCTTCTTTGTGCGGGAACAGGACCTGTGTACCACAGATAAGTCAGAATTACGCACAAATAGCAGGCAGTTGCATATCAACTCGGACATTCTTATGACGATATTTCCCTAACGACAGCCAATATGGATATGAAACTGACATGAATCGACAGAGGAACATGTGCCCTTTGGGATAAAACCAAGATGGCCAGAATTAGATAGGTTTTAGATTATTTATGCTCGAACAGACGGAGTCTTCTTTGCGTGGGAACTTGACATGTGTACCACAGATAAGTCTTAATTACGCAAAAATTGGAGTAGGTTGAAAACACTGCGACATTCATGTGGAGATATTTCATTAACCAAGGCAGATAGGGATATAAAACTTACATGAATCGATAGAGTAGCACGTGCCCTTTGAGATAAAATGAAGATTGAAAAAATTGGGTACGTTTTAGACCATTTATACTCGATTACACGGAGCCTTCTTTGTGCGGGAACAGGACCTGTGTACCACAGATAAGTCAGAATTACGCAAAAATAGCAGGCAGTTGCACATCAACTCGGACATTCTTATGACGATATTTCCCTAACTACAGCAAATATCGATATGAAACTTACATGAATCGATAGAGCAACACGTGCCCTTTGAGATAAAAGCAAGATTGCAAGAATTAGATAGGTTTTAGATTATTTATGCTCGAATACACGGAGTCTTCTTTGCGTGGGAACAGGACATGTGTATCACAGATAAGTCTTAATTACGGAAAATTGGAGAAGGTTGAAAACACTGCAACATGCATGTGCAAATATTTCATTAACCAAGGCAGATATGGATATAAAACTTACATGAATCGATAGAGTAACACGTGCCCTTTGAGATAAAACCAAAATTGAAAGAATTGGATACGTTTTAGACCATTTATACTCGAATACACGAGCCTTCTTTGTGCGGGAACAGGACCTTGTACCACAGATAAGTCAGAATTACGCAAAAATAGCAGGCAGTTGCATATCAACTCGGACATTCTTGTGACGATATTTCCCTAACGACAGCAAATATGGATAAGAAACTTACATGAATCGATAGAGGAACATGTGCCCTTTGAGATGAAGCCATTATGGCCAGAATTAGATAGGTTTTAGATTATTTATAGTCGAATAGACGGAGTCTTCTTTGCGTGGGAACAGGACATGTGTACCACAGATAAGTCAGAATTACGTAAAAATTGGAAAAGGTTGGAGAAACTGCGACATTCATGTGAATATATTTCAATAACCAAGGCAGATATGGATATAAAACTTACATGAATCCATAGAGTAACACGTGCCCTTTGAGATAAAACCAAGATTGAAAGAATTGGATACGTTTTAGACCTTTATACTCGAATACACGGAGTCTTCTTTGTGCGGTAACAAGACATGTGTGACCACAGATAAGTCAGAATTACGCAAAAATAGCAGGCAGTTGCACATCAACTCGGACATTCTTATGACGATATTTCCCTAACAACAGCCAATATGGATATGCAACTGACATGAATCGATAGAGGAACATGTGCCCTTTGGGATAAAACCAAGATGGCCAGAATTAGATAGGTTTTAGATTATTTATGCTCGAATACACGGAGTCTTCTTGGCGTGGGAACAGGACATGTGTACCACAGATAAGTCTTAATTACGCAGAAATTGGAGAAGGTTGAAAACACTGCGACATTCATGTGCATATATTTCATTACCTAAGGCAAATATGGATATAAAACGTACATGAATCGATAGAGCAACACGTGCCCTTTGAGATAAAAGCAAGATTGCAAGAATTGGATACGTTTTAGACCATTTATACTCGAATACACGGAGCCTTCTTTGTGCGGGAACAGGACCTGTGTACCACAGATAAATCAGAATTACGCACAAATAGCAGGCAGTTGCACATGAACTCGGACATTCTTATGACAATATTTCCCTAGCTAGAGCAAATACGGATATGAAACATACATGAGTCGATAAAGGAACATGTGCCCTTTCAGACAATACCAAGATAGCCAGAATTGGATAAGTTTTAGACTATTTATGCTCGAATACACAGAGACTTCTTTGCGCGGAAACAGGACATGTGCATCAGAGATGAGTCCGAATTACGGAAAATTGGAGAAGGTTGAAAAAACTGCGACATTCATGTGCAGATATTACATTAACTAAGGCAGATATGGATATGAAATATACATGAATCGATAGGTGAACGTGTGCCCTTTGAGATAAAACCAAGATTGCCAGAATTGGATAAGTGTTAGACTATTTATACTCGAATACACGGAGCCTTCTTTGCACGGGAACAGGACCTATGTACCACAGATAAGTCAGAATTACGCAAAAATAGCAGGCAGTTGCACATCAACTCGGATATTCTTTTGACGATATTTCCCTAACCACAGCAAATATGGATATGAAACTTACATGAATCGATAGAGGAACATGTGCCCTTTGAGATGAAGCCAACATGGCCAGAATTAGATAGGTTTTAGATTATTTATGGTCGAATAGACGGAGTCTTCTTGCGTGGGAACAGGATATGTGTACCACAGATAAGTCAGAATTACGTAAAAATTGGAAAAGGTTGAAAACACTGCGACATTCATGTGAATATATTTCAATAACCAAGGCAGATATGGATATAAAACTTACATGAATCCATAGAGTAACACGTGCCCTTTGAGATAAAACCAAGATTGAAAGAATTGGATACGTTTTAGACCATTTATACTCGAATACACGGAGCCTTCTTTGCGCGGTAACAAGACATGTGTACCACAGATAAGTCAGAATTACGCAAAAATAGCAGGCAGTTGCACATCAACTCGGACATTCTGATGACGATATTTCCCCAACGACAGCAAATATGGATATGCAACTGACATGAATCGATAGAGGAACATGTGCCCTTCGGGATAAAACCAAGATGGCCAGAATTAGATAGGTTTTAGATTATTTATGCTCGAATAGACGGAGTCTTCTTTGCGTGGGAACAGGACATGTGTACCACAGATAAGTCAGAATTACGTAAAAATTGGAGAAGGTTGAAAACACTGCGACATTCATATGAATATATTTCAATAACCAAGGCAGATATGGATATAAAACTTACATGAATCGATAGAGTAACACGTGCCCTTTGAGAAAAAACCAAGATTGAAAGAATTGGACAGGTTGTAGACCATTTATACTCGAATACACGGAGCCCTCTTTGCGCGGGAACAATACATGTGTACCAGAGATAAGTCAAAATTACGCAAAAATAGCAGGCAGTTGCACATCAACTCGGACATTCTTATGACGATATTTCCTAACGACAGCCAATATGGATATGAAACTGACTAGAATCGATAGAGGAACATGTGCCCTTTGGGATAAGACCAAGATGACCAGAATTAGATAGGTTTTAGATTATTTATGGTCGAATACACGGAGTCTTCTTTGCGTGGGAACAGGACATGTGTACCAAAGATAAGTCAGAATTACGCAAAAATTTGAGATGGTTGAAAACACTGCGACATTCATGTACATATATTTCATTACCCAAGACAGATATGGATATAAAACGTACATGAATCGATAGAGTAACACGTGCCCTTTGAGATAAAACCAAAATTGAAAGAATTGGATATGTTTTAGACCATTTATACTCGAATACACGGAGCCTTCTTTGTGCGGGAACAGGACCTGTGTACCACAGATAAGTCAGAATTACGCAAAAATAGCAGGCAGTTGCATATCAACTCGGACATTCTTATGACGATATTTCCCTAACGACAGCCAATATGGATATGTAACTGACATGAATCGATAGAGGAACATGTGCCCTTTGGGATAAAACCAAGATGGCCAGAATTAGATAGGTTTTAGATTATTTATGGTCGAATACACGGAGTCTTCTTTGCGTGGGAACAGGACATGTGTACCACAGATAACCCAGAATTAAGCAAAAATTGGAGAAGGTAGAAAAAACGGCGACATTCATGTGAATATATTTCATTAACCAAGGCAGATATGGATATAAAACTTACATGAATCGATAGAGTAACACGTGCCCTTTGAGATAAAACCCAAGATTGAAAGAATTGGATACGTTTAGACCATTTATACTCGAATACACGGAGTCTTCTTTGTGCGGGAACAGGACCTGTGTACCACAGATAAGTCAGAATTACGCAAAAATAGCAGGCTGTTGCATATCAACTCGGACATTCTTGTGACGATATTTCCCTAACGACAGCAAATATGGATATGAAACTGACATGAATCGACAGAGGAACATGTGCCCTTTGGATAAAAACAAGATGACCAGAATTAGATAGGTTTTAGATTATTTATGCTCGAATACACGGAGTCTTCTTTGCATGGGAACTTGACATGTGTACCACAGATAAGTCAGAATTACGCAAAAATTGGAGAAGGTTGAAAACACTGCGACATTCATGTGGAGATATTTCATTAAACAAGTCAGATATGGATATAAAACTTACATGAATCGATAGAGTAGCACGTGCCCCTTGAGATAAAACGAAGATTGAAAAAATTGGATACGTTTTAGACCATTTATACTCGATTACACGGAGCCTTCTTTGTGCGGGAACAGGACCTGTGTACCACAGATAAGTCAGAATTACGTAAAAATTGGAAAAGGTTGAAAACACTGCGACATTCATATGAATATATTTCAATAACCAAGGCAGCTATGGATATAAAACTTACATGAATCGATAGAGTAACACGTGCCCTTTGAGAAAAAACCAAGATTGAAAGAATTGGATAGGTTGTAGACCATTTATACTCGAATACACGGACCCCTCTTTGCGCGGGAACAGGACCTGTGTACCACAGATAAGTCAGAATTACGCAAAAATGGCAGGCAGTTGCACATCAACTCGGACATTCTTATGACGATATTTCCCTAACGATGGCAAATATGGATATGAAACCTACATGTATCGATAGAGCAACACGTGCCCTTTGGGATAAAAGCAAGATTGCAAGAATTAGATAAGTTTTAGACCATTTTTACTCGAATACACGGAGCCTTTTTTGTGCGGGAACAGGACCTGTGTACCACAGATAAGTCAGAATTACGCAAAAATAGCAGGCAGTTGCACATCAACTCGGACATTCTTATGACGATATTTCCCTAACTACAGCAAATATCGATATGAAACTTACATGAATCGATAGAGGAACATGTGCCCTTTGAGATAAAGCCAAGATGGCCAGAATTGGATAGGTTTTAGATTATTTATGGTCGAATACACGGAGTCTTCTTTGCGTGGGAACAGGACATGTGTACCACAGATAAGTCAGAATTACAAAAAAATTGGAGAAGGTTGAAAACACTGCGACATTCATATGATTATGTTTCATTAACCAAGGCAGATATGGATATAAAACATGGATGAATCGATAGAGTAACACGTGCCCTTTGAGATAAAACCAAGATTAAAAGAATTGGATACGTTTTAGACCATTTATACTCGAATACACGGGGTCTTCTTTGTGCGGGAACAGGACCTGTGTACCACAGATAAGTCAGAATTACGCACAAATAGCAGGCAGTTGCACATCAACTCGGTCATTCTTATGACGATATTTCCCTAACAACGGCAAATATGGATATGAAACTTACATGAATCGATGGAGTAACACGTGCCCTTTGGGATAAAAGCAAGATTGCAAGAATTATATAAGTTTTAGACCATTTTTACTCGAATACACGGAGTCTTCTTTGTGCGGGAACATGACCTGTGTACCACAGATAAGTGAGAATTACGCAAAAATAGCAGGCAGTTGCACATCAACTCGGACATTCTTATGACAATATTTCCCTAACGACAGCAAATATCGATATGAAACTTACATGAATCGATAGAGGAACATGTGCCCTTTGAGATACAGCCAAGATGGCCAGAATTGGATAGGTTTTAGATTATTTATGCTCGAATACACGGAGTCTTCTTTGCGTGGGAACAGGACATGTGTATCACAGATAAGTCTGAATTACGCAAAAATTGGAGAAGGCTGAAAACACTGCGACATTCATGTGCAAATATTTCATTAACCAAGGGAGATATGGATATAAAACTTACATGAATCGATAGAGTAGCACGTGCCCTTTGAGATAAAATGAAGATTGAAAAAATTGGATACGTTTTAGACCATTTATACTCGAATACACGGAGCCTTCTTTGTGCGGGAACAGGACCTGTGTACCACAGATAAGTCAGAATTACGCACAAATAGCAGGCAGTTGCATATCAACTCGGACATTCTTATGACGATATTTCCCTAACGACAGCCAATATGGATATGAAACTGACATGAATCGACAGAGGAACATGTGCCCTTTGGGATAAAACCAAGATGGCCAGAATTAGATAGGTTTTAGATTATTTATGCTCGAATACACGGAGTCTTCTTTGCGTGGGAACTTGACATGTGTACCACAGATAAGTCTTAATTACGCAAAAATTGGAGAAGGTTGAAAACACTGCGACATTCATGTGGAGATATTTCATTAAACAAGGCAGATATGGATATAAAACTTACATGAATCGATAGAGTAGCACGTGCCCCTTGAGATAAAACGAAGATTGAAAAAATTGGATACGTTTTAGACCATTTATACTCGATTACACGGAGCCTTCTTTGTGCGGGAACAGGACCTGTGTACCACAGATAAGTCAGAATTACGCAAAAATAGCAGGCAGTTGCACATCAACTCGGACATTCTTATGACGATATTTCCCTAACGACGGCAAAATATGGATATGCAACTTACATGAATCGATAGAGCAACACGTGCCCTTTGAGATAAAAGCAAGATTGCAAGAATTAGATAAGTTTTAGACCATTTATACTCGAATACACGGAGCCTTCTTTGTGCGGGAACATGACCTGTGTACCACAGAAAAGTCAGAATTACGCAAAAATAGCAGGCAATTGCACATCAACTCGGACATTCTTATGACGATATTTCCCCACGACGGCAAATATGGATATGAAACTTCATGTATCGATAGAGCAACATGTGCCCTTTGGGATAAAAGCAAGATTGCAAGAATTAGATAAGTTTTAGACCATTTATACTCGAATACACGGAGTCTTCTTTGTGCGGGAACAGGACTTGTGTACCACAGATAAGTCAGAATTACGCAGAAATAGCAGGCAGTTGCACATCAACTCGGACATTCTTATGACGATATTTCCCTAACGACAGCAAATATCGATATGAAACTTACATGAATCGATAGAGGAACATGTGCCCTTGAGATAAGCCAAGATGGCCAGAATCGGATAGGTTTTAGATTATTTATGCTCGAATACACGGAGTCTTCTTTGCGTGGGAACAGGACATGTGTATCACAGATAAGTCTAAATTACG
>NW_028257771.1:0-46083 GCF_054643075.1 Acanthaster planci | reverse complement strand
ACCTAAAAATATTCTAAATCTGACAATCATGGTAACATCTGATTAATTGAATATTTCTCTATCAATTCGTGTAAGTTTCATATCTGTTTTCGTTTTCGTTAGGAAGTTGTTTTGGAAAGAATGCAGTAGTTCGTATGATACTCCTAAATATTTTTCGGCGATTCTCGACTAGTCAGTCTTGTTGCCGTGTACAGAAGGCTCTATATATCTTAGCATAAACGACCTCACAATTGTCTAAAACTAGCAATTCTGTTGAGATCTGAATGGGCAAATGTCCCTCTATCCATTTATGTAAGTTTCACATCTATTTTTGTTTTTGTTAGGAAGTTGTTTTTGGAAGAATGCAGTAGTTCTTATGATACTCCAATTATTTTGGGGCGATTCTCCACTTGTCTGTCATGTTGCCGTGTAACCAAGGTTCTCTATATATCTCAACATAAACGACCTTAAAATATTCTAAATCTGGCAATCCTGGTAGCATCTGAATAATTGAATGCTTCTCTATCCATTGATGTAAGTTTCATAGCTGTTTTCGTTTTTTTTAGGAAGTGGTTTTGGAAAGAATGCAGTAGTTCGTATGATACTCCTCAATATTTTTCGGCGATTCTCCACTAGTCAGTCTTGTTACCGTGTACACAAGGCTCTATATATCTCAACATAAACGACCTGACAATTGTCTAAATCTGGCAATCGTGGTAGCTTCTGAATGGGCGAATGTCCCTCTATCCATTGATGTAAGTTTCATATCTGTTTTCGTTTTCGTTAGGAAGTTGTTTTGGAAAGAATGCAGTAGTTCGTATGATACTCCTCAATATTTTTCGGCGATTCTCCACTAGTCAGTGTTGTTGCCGTGTACACAAGGCTCTATATATCTCAACATAAACGACCTCACAATTGTCTAAATCTAGCAATCCTGTTGAAATCTCAATGGGCAAATGCCCCTCTATCCATTGATGTAAGTTTCATATCTGTTTTTGTTTTCGTTAGGAAGTTGTTTTGGAAAGAATGCAGTAGTTCGTATGATACTCCTAATTATTTTTGGGCGATTCTCCACTTGTCAGTCATGTCTCCTTGTAAACAAAGCTCTATATATCTCAACATAAACGACCTAAAAATATTCTAAATCTGGCAATCCTGGTAGCATCTGAATGATTGAATGCTTCTCTATCCATTGATGTAAGTTTCATATCTGTTTTCGTTTTCGTTAGGAAGTTGTTTTGGAAAGAATGCAGTAGTTCTTATGATACTCCAATTATTTTGGGGCGATTCTCCACTTGTCTGTCATGTTGCCGTGTAAACGAGGTTCTCTATATATTTCAACATAAACGACCTCACAATTGTCTAAATCTAGCAATCCTGTTGAAATCTCAATGGGCAAATGCCCCTCTATCCATTGATGTAAGTTTCATATCTGTTTTTGTTTTCGTTAGGAAGTTGTTTTGGAAAGAATGCAGTAGTTCGTATGATACTCCAAATTATTTTTGGGTGATTCTCCACTTGTCAGTCATGTTTCAGTGTAAACAAAGCTCTATATATCTCAACATAAACGACCTAAAAATATTCTAAATCTGGCAATCCTGGTAGCATCTAAATACGTGAATGCTTCTCTATCCATTGATGTAAGTTTCATAGCTGTTTTCGTTTTCGTTAGGAAGTTGTTTTGGAATGAATGCAGTAGTTCGTATTATACTCCTCAATATTTTTGGGCGATTCTCCACTAGTCAGTCTTGTTGCCGTGTACACAAGGCTCTATATATCTCAACATAAACGACCTGACAATTGTCTAAATCTGGCAATCGTGGTAGCTTCTGAATGGGCGAATGTCCCTCTATCCATTGATGTAAGTTTCATATCTGTTTTTGTTTTCGTTGGGTAGTTGTTTTGGAAAGAATGCAGTAGTTCTTATGATACTCCTAATTATTTTTGGGCGATTCTCCACTTGTCTGTCATGTTGCCGTTTAAAGAAGGCTCCATATATCTCAACATAAACGACCTAAAAATATTCTAAATCTGGCAATCCTGTTTCTCTATCCATTGGTGTAAGTTTCATATCTGTTTCCGTTTTCGTTAGGAAGTTGTTTTGGAAAGAATGAAGTAGTTCGTATGATACTCCTAATTATTTTTGGGCGATTCTCCACTTGTCTGTCATGTTGCCGTGTAAACAAGGCTCTATATATCTCAACATAAACGACCTATAAATATTCTAAATCTGACAATCCTGGTAACATCTGATTAATTGAATATTTCTCTATCAATTCGTGTAAGTTTCATATCTGTTTTCGTTTTCGTTAGGAAGTTGTTTTGGAAAGAATGCAGTAGTTCGTATGATACTCCTAATTATTTTTGGGCGATTCTCCACTTGTCAGTCATGTTTCCGTGTAAACAAGGCGCTATATATATTTCAACATAAACGACCTAAAAATATTCTAAATCTGGAAATACTGGTAGCATCTGAATAATTGAATGCTTCTCTATCCACTGATGTAAGTTTCATATCTGTTTATGTTCTCGTTAGGAAGTTGTTTTGGAAAGAATGCAGTAGTTTGTATGATACTCCTATTTATTTTTGGGCGATTCTCCACTTGTCAGTCATGTTTCCGTGTAAACAAGGCTCTATATATCTCAACATAAACGACCTAAAAATATTCTAAATCTGGCAATCCTGGTAGCATCTGAATAATTGAATGCTTCTCTATCCATTGATTTAAGTTTCATATCTGTTTTCGTTTTCGTTAGGAAGTTGTTTTGGGAAGAATGCAGTAGTTCGTATGATACTCCTCAATATTTTTCGGCGATTCTCCACTAGTCAGTCTTGTTGCCGTGTACACAAGGCTCTATATATCTCAACATAAACGACCTGACAATTGTCTAAATCTGGCAATCGTGGTAGCTTCTGAATGGGCGAATGTCCCTCTATCCATTGATGTAAGTTTCATATCTGTTTTTGTTTTCGTTGGGTAGTTGTTTTGGAAAGAATGCAGTAGTTCTTATGATACTCCTAATTATTTTTGGGCGATTCTCCACTTGTCTGTCATGTTGCCGTTTAAAGAAGGCTCCATATATCTCAACATAAACGACCTAAAAATATTCGAAATCTGGCAATCCTGTTTCTCTATCCATTGGTGTAAGTTTCATATCTGTTTCCGTTTTCGTTAGGAAGTTGTTTTGGAAAGAATGAAGTAGTTCGTATGATACTCCTAATTATTTTTGGGCGATTCTCCACTTGTCTGTCATGTTGCCGTGTAAACAAGGCTCTATATATCTCAACATAAACGACCTAAAAATATTCTAAATCTGACAATCCTGGTAACATCTGATTAATTGAATATTTCTCTATCAATTCGTGTAAGTTTCATATCTGTTTTCGTTTTCGTTAGGAAGTTGTTTTGGAAAGAATGCAGTAGTTCGTATGATACTCCTAAATATTTTTCGGCGATTCTCCACTAGTCAGTCTTGTTGCCGTGTACACAAGGCTCTATATATCTTAGCATAAACGACCTCACAATTGTCTAAATGTAGCAATTCTGTTGAGATCTGAATGGGCAAATGTCCCTCTATCCATTGATGTAAGTTTCACATCTATTTTTGTTTTTGTTAGGAAGTTGTTTTTGGAAGGATGCAGTAGTTCGTATGATACTCCTAATTATTTTTGGGCGATTCTCCACTTGTCAGTCATGTTTCAGTGTAAAAAAAGCTCTATATATCTCAACATAAACGACCTAAAAATATTCTAAATCTGGCAATCCTGGTAGCATCTGAATACTTGAATGCTTCTCTATCCATTGATGTAAGTTTCATATCTGTTTTCGTTTTCGTTAGGTAGTTGTTTTGGAAAGAATGCAGTAGTTCTTATGATACTCCAATTATTTTGGGGCGATTCTCCACTTGTCTGTCATGTTGCCGTGTAAACAAGGTTCTCTATATATTTCAACATAAACGACCTAAAAATATTCTAAATCTGGCAATCCTGGTAGCATCTGAATAATTGAATGCTTCTCTATCCATTGATGTAAGTTTCATAGCTGTTTTCGTTTTCGTTAGGAAGTGGTTTTGGAAAGAATGCAGTAGTTCGTATGATACTCCTCAATATTTTTGGGCGATTCTCCACTAGTCAGTCTTGTTGCCGTGTACACAAGGCTCTATATATCTTAGCATAAACGACCTAAAAATATTCTAAATCTGGCAATCCTGGTAGCATCTGAATAATTGAATGCTTCTCTATCCATTGATGTAAGTTTCATAGCTGTTTTCGTTTTCGTTAGGAAGTGGTTTTGGAAAGAATGCAGTAGTTCGTATGATACTCCTCAATATTTTTGGGCGATTCTCCACTAGTCAGTCTTGTTGCCGTGTACACAAGGCTCTATATATCTCAACATAAACGACCTGACAATTGTCTAAATCTGGCAATCGTGGTAGCTTATAAATTGGCAATTGCCCCTCTATCCATTGATGTAAGTTTCATATCTGTTTTCGTTTTCGTTAGGAAGTTGTTTTGGAAAGAATGCAGTAGTTCGTATGATACTCCTCAATATTTTTCGGCGATTCTCCACTAGTCAGTGTTGTTGCCGTGTACACAAGGCTCTATATATCTCAACATAAACGACCTCACAATTGTCTAAATCTAGCAATCCTGTTGAAATCTCAATGGGCAAATGCCCCTCGATCCATTGATGTAAGTTTCATATCTGTTTTTGTTTTCGTTAGGAAGTTGTTTTGGAAAGAATGCAGTAGTTCGTATGATACTCCTAATTATTTTTGGGCGATTCTCCACTTGTCAGTCATGTTTCCTTGTAAACAAAGCTCTATATATCTCAACATAAACGTCCTAAAAATATTCTAAATCTGGCAATCCTTGTAGCATCTGAATACTTGAATGCTTCTCTATCCATTGATGTAAGTTTCATATCTGTTTTCGTTTTCGTAAGGAAGTTGTTTTGGAAAGAATGCAGTAGTTCTTATGATACTCCAATTATTTTGGGGCGATTCTCCACTTGTCTGTCATGTTGCCGTGTAAACGAGGTTCTCTATATATTTCAACATAAACGACCTCACAATTGTCTAAATCTAGCAATCCTGTTGAAATCTCAATGGGCAAATGCCCCTCTATCCATTGATGTAAGTTTCATATCTCTTTTTGTTTTCGTTAGGAAGTTGTTTTGGAAAGAATGCAGTAGTTCGTATGATACTCCAAATTATTTTTGGGTGATTCTCCACTTGTCAGTCATGTTTCAGTGTAATCAAAGCTCTATATATCTCAACATAAACGACCTAAAAATATTCTAAATCTGGCAATCCTGGTAGCATCTAAATACTTGAATGCTTCTCTATCCATTGATGTAAGTTTCATATCTGTTTTCGTTTTCGTTAGGAAGTTGTTTTGGAAAGAATGCAGTAGTTTGTATGATACTCCTCAATATTTTTGGGCGATTCTCCACTTGTCTGTCATGTTGCCGTGTAAACAAGGTTCTCTATATATTTCAACATAAACGACCTAAAAATATTCTAAATCTGGCAATCCTGGTAGCATCTGAATAATTGAATGCTTCTCTATCCATTGATGTAAGTTTCATAGCTGTTTTCGCTTTCGTTAGGAAGTGGTTTTGGAAAGAATGCAGTAGTTCGTATGATACTCCTCAATATTTTTGGGCGATTCTCCACTAGTCAGTCTTGTTGCCGTGTACACAAGGCTCTATATATCTCAACATAAACGACCTGACAATTGTCTAAATCTGGCAATCGTGGTAGCTTCTGAATGGGCGAATGTCCCTCTATCCATTGATGTAAGTTTCATATCTGTTTTCGTTTTCGTTAGGAAGTTGTTTTGGAAAGAATGCAGTAGTTCGTATGATACTCCTAATTATTTTTGGGCGATTCTCCACTTGTCTGTCATGTTGCCGTTTAAAGAAGGCTCCATATATCTCAACATCAACGACCTAAAAATATTCGAAATCTGGCAATCCTGTTTCTCTATCCATTGGTGTAAGTTTCATATCTGTTTCCGTTTTCGTTAGGAAGTTGTTTTGGAAAGAATGAAGTAGTTCGTATGATACTCCTAATTATTTTTGGGCGATTCTCCACTTGTCTGTCATGTTGCCGTGTAAACAAGGCTCTATATATCTCAACATAAACGACCTAAAAATATTCTAAATCTGACAATCCTGGTAACATCTGATTAATTGAATATTTCTCTATCAATTCGTGTAAGTTTCATATCTGTTTTCGTTTTCGTTAGGAAGTTGTTTTGGAAAGAATGCAGTAGTTCGTATGATACTCCTAATTATTTTTGGGCGATTCTCCACTTGTCAGTCATGTTTCCGTGTAAACAAGGCTCTATATATCTCAACATAAACGACCTAAAAATATTCTAAATCTGGCAATCCTGGTAGCATCTAAATACGTGAATGCTTCTCTATCCATTGATGTAAGTTTCATATCTGTTTTCGTTTTCGTTAGGAAGTTGTTTTGGAAAGAATGCAGTAGTTTGTATGATACTCCTCAATATTTTTGGGCGATTCTCCACGGGTCAGTCTTGTTGCCGTGTACACAAGGCTCTATATATCTTAGCATAAACGACCTAAAAATATTCTAAATCTGGCAATCCTGGTAGCATCTGAATAATTGAATGCTTCTCTATCCATTGATGTAAGTTTCATATCTGTTTTTGTTTTCGTTAGGAAGTTGTTTTGGAAAGAATGCAGTAGTTCGTATGATACTCCTAATTATTTTTGGGCGATTCTCCACTTGTCAGTCATGTTTCCGTGTAAACAAAGCTCTATATATCTCAACATAAACGACCTAAAAATATTCTAAATCTGGCAATCCTGGTAGCATCTGAATGATTGAATGCTTCTCTATCCATTGATGTAAGTTTCATAGCTGTTTTCGTTTTCGTTAGGAAGTTGTTTTGGAATGAATGCAGTAGTTCGTATGATACTCCTCAATATTTTTCGGCGATTCTCCACTAGTCAGTCTTGTTGCCGTGTACACAAGGCTCTATATATCTCAACATAAACGACCTGACAATTGTCTAAATCTGGCAATCGTGGTAGCTTCTGAATGGGCGAATGTCCCTCTATCCATTGATGTAAGTTTCATATCTGTTTTTGTTTTCGTTGGGTAGTTGTTTTGGAAAGAATGCAGTAGTTCTTATGATACTCCTAATTATTTTTGGGCGATTCTCCACTTGTCTGTCATGTTGCCGTTTAAAGAAGGCTCCATATATCTCAACATAAACGACCTAAAAATATTCGAAATCTGGCAATCCTGTTTCTCTATCCATTGGTGTAAGTTTCATATCTGTTTCCGTTTTCGTTAGGAAGTTGTTTTGGAAAGAATGAAGTAGTTCGTATGATACTCCTAATTATTTTTGGGCGATTCTCCACTTGTCTGTCATGTTGCCGTGTAAACAAGGCTCTATATATCTCAACATAAACGACCTAAAAATATTCTAAATCTGACAATCCTGGTAACATCTGATTAATTGAATATTTCTCTATCAATTCGTGTAAGTTTCATATCTGTTTTCGTTTTCGTTAGGAAGTTGTTTTGGAAAGAATGCAGTAGTTCGTATGATACTCCTAAATATTTTTCGGCGATTCTCCACTAGTCAGTCTTGTTGCCGTGTACACAAGGCTCTATATATCTTAGCATAAACGACCTCACAATTGTCTAAATCTAGCAATTCTGTTGAGATCTGAATGGGCAAATGTCCCTCTATCCATTGATGTAAGTTTCACATCTATTTTTGTTTTTGTTAGGAAGTTGTTTTTGGAAGAATGCAGTAGTTCGTATGATACTCCTAATTATTTTTGGGCGATTCTCCACTTGTCAGTCATGTTTCAGTGTAAACAAAGCTCTATATATCTCAACATAAACGACCTAAAAATATTCTAAATCTGGCAATCCTGGTAGCATCTGAATACTTGAATGCTTCTCTATCCATTGATGTAAGTTTCATATCTGTTTTCGTTTTCGTTAGGTAGTTGTTTTGGAAAGAATGCAGTAGTTCTTATGATACTCCAATTATTTTGGGGCGATTCTCCACTTGTCTGTCATGTTGCCGTGTAAACAAGGTTCTCTATATATTTCAACATAAACGACCTAAAAATATTCTAAATCTGGCAATCCTGGTAGCATCTGAATAATTGAATGCTTCTCTATCCATTGATGTAAGTTTCATAGCTGTTTTCGTTTTCGTTAGGAAGTGGTTTTGGAAAGAATGCAGTAGTTCGTATGATACTTCTCAATATTTTTGGGCGATTCTCCACTAGTCAGTCTTGTTGCCGTGTACACAAGGCTCTATATATCTCAACATAAACGACCTGACAATTGTCTAAATCTGGCAATCGTGGTAGCTTCTGAATGGGCGAATGTCCCTCTATCCATTGATGTAAGTTTCATATCTGTTTTTGTTTTCGTTAGGAAGTTGTTTTGGAAAGAATGCAGTAGTTCGTATGATACTCCTAATTATTTTTGGGCGATTCTCCACTTGTCAGTCATGTTTCCTTGTAAACAAAGCTCTATATATCTCAACATAAACGTCCTAAAAATATTCTAAATCTGGCAATCCTTGTAGCATCTGAATACTTGAATGCTTCTCTATCCATTGATGTAAGTTTCATATCTGTTTTCGTTTTCGTAAGGAAGTTGTTTTGGAAAGAATGCAGTAGTTCGTATGATACTCCTCAATATTTTTCGGCGATTCTCCACTAGTCAGTGTTGTTGCCGTGTACACAAGGCTCTATATATCTCAACATAAACGACCTCACAATTGTCTAAATCTAGCAATCCTGTTGAAATCTCAATGGGCAAATGCCCCTCGATCCATTGATGTAAGTTTCATATCTGTTTTTGTTTTCGTTAGGAAGTTGTTTTGGAAAGAATGCAGTAGTTCGTATGATACTCCTAATTATTTTTGGGCGATTCTCCACTTGTCAGTCATGTTTCCTTGTAAACAAAGCTCTATATATCTCAACATAAACGTCCTAAAAATATTCTAAATCTGGCAATCCTTGTAGCATCTGAATACTTGAATGCTTCTCTATCCATTGATGTAAGTTTCATATCTGTTTTCGTTTTCGTAAGGAAGTTGTTTTGGAAAGAATGCAGTAGTTCTTATGATACTCCAATTATTTTGGGGCGATTCTCCACTTGTCTGTCATGTTGCCGTGTAAACGAGGTTCTCTATATATTTCAACATAAACGACCTCACAATTGTCTAAATCTAGCAATCCTGTTGAAATCTCAATGGGCAAATGCCCCTCTATCCATTGATGTAAGTTTCATATCTCTTTTTGTTTTCGTTAGGAAGTTGTTTTGGAAAGAATGCAGTAGTTCGTATGATACTCCAAATTATTTTTGGGTGATTCTCCACTTGTCAGTCATGTTTCAGTGTAATCAAAGCTCTATATATCTCAACATAAACGACCTAAAAATATTCTAAATCTGGCAATCCTGGTAGCATCTAAATACTTGAATGCTTCTCTATCCATTGATGTAAGTTTCATATCTGTTTTCGTTTTCGTTAGGAAGTTGTTTTGGAAAGAATGCAGTAGTTTGTATGATACTCCTCAATATTTTTGGGCGATTCTCCACTTGTCTGTCATGTTGCCGTGTAAACAAGGTTCTCTATATATTTCAACATAAACGACCTAAAAATATTCTAAATCTGGCAATCCTGGTAGCATCTGAATAATTGAATGCTTCTCTATCCATTGATGTAAGTTTCATAGCTGTTTTCGCTTTCGTTAGGAAGTGGTTTTGGAAAGAATGCAGTAGTTCGTATGATACTCCTCAATATTTTTGGGCGATTCTCCACTAGTCAGTCTTGTTGCCGTGTACACAAGGCTCTATATATCTCAACATAAACGACCTGACAATTGTCTAAATCTGGCAATCGTGGTAGCTTCTGAATGGGCGAATGTCCCTCTATCCATTGATGTAAGTTTCATATCTGTTTTTGTTTTCGTTGGGTAGTTGTTTTGGAAAGAATGCAGTAGTTCTTATGATACTCCTAATTATTTTTGGGCGATTCTCCACTTGTCTGTCATGTTGCCGTTTAAAGAAGGCTCCATATATCTCAACATCAACGACCTAAAAATATTCGAAATCTGGCAATCCTGTTTCTCTATCCATTGGTGTAAGTTTCATATCTGTTTCCGTTTTCGTTAGGAAGTTGTTTTGGAAAGAATGAAGTAGTTCGTATGATACTCCTAATTATTTTTGGGCGATTCTCCACTTGTCTGTCATGTTGCCGTGTAAACAAGGCTCTATATATCTCAACATAAACGACCTAAAAATATTCTAAATCTGACAATCCTGGTAACATCTGATTAATTGAATATTTCTCTATCAATTCGTGTAAGTTTCATATCTGTTTTCGTTTTCGTTAGGAAGTTGTTTTGGAAAGAATGCAGTAGTTCGTATGATACTCCTAATTATTTTTGGGCGATTCTCCACTTGTCAGTCATGTTTCCGTGTAAACAAAGCTCTATATATCTCAACATAAACGACCTAAAAATATTCTAAATCTGGCAATCATGGTAGCATCTAAATACGTGAATGCTTCTCTATCCATTGATGTAAGTTTCATATCTGTTTTCGTTTTCGTTAGGAAGTTGTTTTGGAAAGAATGCAGTAGTTTGTATGATACTCCTCAATATTTTTGGGCGATTCTCCACTTGTCTGTCATGTTTCCGTGTAAACAAGGCTCTATATATCTCAACATAAACGACCTAAAAATATTCAAAATCTGGCAATCCTAGTAGCATCTGAATAATTGAATGCTTCTCTATCCATTGATGTAAGTTTCCTATCTGTTTATGTTTTTGTTAGGAAGTTGTTTTGGAAAGAATGCAGTAGTTCGAATGATACTCCTAATTATTTTTGGGCGATTCTCCACTTGTCAGTCATGTTTCCGTGTAAACAAGGCGCTATATATATTTCAACATAAACGACCTAAAAATATTCTAAATCTGGAAATACTGGTAGCATCTGAATAATTGAATGCTTCTCTATCCACTGATGTAAGTTTCATATCTGTTTTCGTTTTCGTTAGGAAGTTGTTTTGGAAAGAATGCAGTAGTTCGTATGATACTCCTCAATATTTTTCGGCGATTCTCCACTAGTCAGTCTTGTTGCCGTGTACACAAGGCTCTATATATCTCAACATAAACGACCTGACAATTGTCTAAATCTGGCAATCGTGGTAGCTTCTGAATGGGCGAATGTCCCTCTATCCATTGATGTAAGTTTCATATCTGTTTTTGTTTTCGTTGGGTAGTTGTTTTGGAAAGAATGCAGTAGTTCTTATGATACTCCTAATTATTTTTGGGCGATTCTCCACTTGTCTGTCATGTTGCCGTTTAAAGAAGGCTCCATATATCTCAACATAAACGACCTAAAAATATTCGAAATCTGGCAATCCTGTTTCTCTATCCATTGGTGTAAGTTTCATATCTGTTTCCGTTTTCGTTAGGAAGTTGTTTTGGAAAGAATGAAGTAGTTCGTATGATACTCCTAATTATTTTTGGGCGATTCTCCACTTGTCTGTCATGTTGCCGTGTAAACAAGGCTCTATATATCTCAACATAAACGACCTAAAAATATTCTAAATCTGACAATCCTGGTAACATCTGATTAATTGAATATTTCTCTATCAATTCGTGTAAGTTTCATATCTGTTTTCGTTTTCGTTAGGAAGTTGTTTTGGAAAGAATGCAGTAGTTCGTATGATACTCCTAAATATTTTTCGGCGATTCTCCACTAGTCAGTCTTGTTGCCGTGTACACAAGGCTCTATATATCTTAGCATAAACGACCTCACAATTGTCTAAATCTAGCAATTCTGTTGAGATCTGAATGGGCAAATGTCCCTCTATCCATTGATGTAAGTTTCACATCTATTTTTGTTTTTGTTAGGAAGTTGTTTTTGGAAGAATGCAGTAGTTCGTATGATACTCCTAATTATTTTTGGGCGATTCTCCACTTGTCAGTCATGTTTCAGTGTAAACAAAGCTCTATATATCTCAACATAAACGACCTAAAAATATTCTAAATCTGGCAATCCTGGTAGCATCTGAATACTTGAATGCTTCTCTATCCATTGATGTAAGTTTCATATCTGTTTTCGTTTTCGTTAGGTAGTTGTTTTGGAAAGAATGCAGTAGTTCTTATGATACTCCAATTATTTTGGGGCGATTCTCCACTTGTCTGTCATGTTGCCGTGTAAACAAGGTTCTCTATATATTTCAACATAAACGACCTAAAAATATTCTAAATCTGGCAATCCTGGTAGCATCTGAATAATTGAATGCTTCTCTATCCATTGATGTAAGTTTCATAGCTGTTTTCGTTTTCGTTAGGAAGTGGTTTTGGAAAGAATGCAGTAGTTCGTATGATACTCCTCAATATTTTTGGGCGATTCTCCACTAGTCAGTCTTGTTGCCGTGTACACAAGGCTCTATATATCTCAACATAAACGACCTGACAATTGTCTAAATCTGGCAATCGTGGTAGCTTCTGAATGGGCGAATGTCCCTCTATCCATTGATGTAAGTTTCATATCTGTTTTTGTTTTCGTTAGGAAGTTGTTTTGGAAAGAATGCAGTAGTTCGTATGATACTCCTAATTATTTTTGGGCGATTCTCCACTTGTCAGTCATGTTTCCGTGTAAACAAAGCTCTATATATCTCAACATAAACGTCCTAAAAATATTCTAAATCTGGCAATCCTTGTAGCATCTGAATACTTGAATGCTTCTCTATCCATTGATGTAAGTTTCATATCTGTTTTCGTTTTCGTAAGGAAGTTGTTTTGGAAAGAATGCAGTAGTTCTTATGATACTCCAATTATTTTGGGGCGATTCTCCACTTGTCTGTCATGTTGCCGTGTAAACGAGGTTCTCTATATATTTCAACATAAACGACCTCACAATTGTCTAAATCTAGCAATCCTGTTGAAATCTCAATGGGCAAATGCCCCTCTATCCATTGATGTAAGTTTCATATCTCTTTTTGTTTTCGTTAGGAAGTTGTTTTGGAAAGAATGCAGTAGTTCGTATGATACTCCAAATTATTTTTGGGTGATTCTCCACTTGTCAGTCATGTTTCAGTGTAATCAAAGCTCTATATATCTCAACATAAACGACCTAAAAATATTCTAAATCTGGCAATCCTGGTAGCATCTAAATACTTGAATGCTTCTCTATCCATTGATGTAAGTTTCATATCTGTTTTCGTTTTCGTTAGGAAGTTGTTTTGGAAAAATGCAGTAGTTCGTATGATACTCCTAAATATTTTTCGGCGATTCTCCACTAGTCAGTCTTGTTGCCGTGTACACAAGGCTCTATATATCTCAACATAAACGACCTGACAATTGTCTAAATCTGGCAATCGTGGTAGCTTCTGAATGGGCAAATGTCCCTCTATCCATTGATGTAAGTTTCATATCTGTTTTCGTTTTCGTTAGGAAGTTGTTTTGGAAAGAATGCAGTAGTTCGTATGATACTCCTCAATATTTTTCGGCGATTCTCCACTAGTCAGTCTTGTTGCCGTGTACACAAGGCTCTATATATCTCAACATAAACGACCTCACAATTGTCTAAATCTAGCAATCCTGTTGAAATCTCAATGGGCAAATGCCCCTCTATCCATTGATGTAAGTTTCATATCTGTTTTTGTTTTCGTTAGGAAGTTGTTTTGGAAAGAATGCAGTAGTTCGTATGATACTCCTAATTATTTTTGGGCGATTCTCCACTTGTCAGTCATGTTTCCGTGTAAACAAAGCTCTATATATCTCAACATAAACGACCTAAAAATATTCTAAATCTGGCAATCCTGGTAGCATCTGAATACTTGAATGCTTCTCTATCCATTGATGTAAGTTTCATATCTGTTTTCGTTTTCGTTAGGTAGTTGTTTTGGAAAGAATGCAGTAGTTCTTATGATACTCCAATTATTTTGGGGCGATTCTCCACTTGTCTGTCATGTTGCCGTGTAAACAAGGTTCTCTATATATTTCAACATAAACGACCTAAAAATATTCTAAATCTGGCAATCCTGGTAGCGTTTGAATGATTGAATGCTTCTCTATCCATTGATGTAAGTTTCATAGCTGTTTTCGTTTTCGTTAGGAAGTTGTTTTGGAAAGAATGCAGTAATTCGTATGATACTCCTAAATATTTTTCGGCGATTCTCCACAAGTCAGTCTTGTTGCCGTGTACACAAGGCTCTATATATCTCAACATAAACGACCTCACAATTGTCTAAATCTAGCAATTCTGTTGAAATCTCAATGGGCAAATGCCCCTCTATCCATTGATGTAAGTTTCTTATCTCTTTTTGTTTTCGTTAGGAAGTTGTTTTGGAAAGAATGCGGTAGTTCGTATGATACTCCTAATTATTTTTGGGCGATTCTCCACTTGTCAGTCATGTTTCCGTGTAAACAAAGCTCTATATATCTCAACATAAACGACCTAAAAATATTCTAAATCTGGCAATCATGGTAGCATCTGAATACTTGAATGCTTCTCTATCCATTGATGTAAGTTTCATATCTGTTTTCGTTAGGTAGTTGTTTTGGAAAGAATGCAGTAGTTCTTATGATACTCCAATTATTTTGGGGCGATTCTCCACTTGTCTGTCATGTTGCCGTGTAAACAAGGTTCTCTATATATTTCAACATAAACGACCTAAAAATATTCTAAATCTGACAATCCTGGTAACATCTGATTAATTGAATATTTCTCTATCAATTCGTGTAAGTTTCATATCTGTTTTCGTTTTCGTTAGGAAGTTGTTTTGGAAAGAATGCAGTAGTTCGTATGATACTCCTAAATATTTTTCGGCGATTCTCCACTAGTCAGTGTTGTTGCCGTGTACACAAGGCTCTATATATCTTAGCATAAACGACCTCACAATTGTCTAAATCTAGCAATTCTGTTGAGATCTGAATGGACAAATGTCCCTCTATCGATTGATGTAAGTTTCATATCTGTTTTTATTTTTGTTAGGAAGTTGTTTTTGGAAGAATGCAGTAGTTCGTATGATACTCCTAATTATTTTTGGGCGATTCTCCACTTGTCAGTCATGTTTCCGTGTAAACAAGGTTTTCTATATCTCAACATAAACGACCTGAAAAATGTCTAAATCTGACAGTCCTGGTAGCATCTGAATGGGTGAATGTTCCTCTATCCATTGGTGTAAGTTTCATATCTGTTTTTGTTTTCGTTAGGAAGTTGTTTTGGAAAGAATGAAGTAGTTCGTATGATACTCCTAATTATTTTTGGGCGATTTTCCACTTGTCTGTCATGTTTCCGTTTAATCAAGGCTCTATATATCTCAACATAAACGACCTAAAAATATTCTAAATCTGACAATCTTGTTTCTCTTTCCATTGGTGTAAGTTTTATATCTGTTTTTGTTTTCGTTAGGAAGTTGTTTTGGAAAGAATTAATTAGTTCGTATGATACTCCTCAATATTTTTCGGCGATTCTCCACTAGTCAGTGTTGTTGCCGTGTACACAAGGCTCTATATATCTCAACATAAACGACCTCACAATTGTCTAAATCTAGCAATCCTGTTGAAATCTCAATGGGCAAATGCCCCTCGATCCATTGATGTAAGTTTCATATCTGTTTTTGTTTTCGTTAGGAAGTTGTTTTGGAAAGAATGCAGTAGTTCGTATGATACTCCTAATTATTTTTGGGCGATTCTCCACTTGTCAGTCATGTTTCCTTGTAAACAAAGCTCTATATATCTCAACATAAACGTCCTAAAAATATTCTAAATCTGGCAATCCTTGTAGCATCTGAATACTTGAATGCTTCTCTATCCATTGATGTAAGTTTCATATCTGTTTTCGTTTTCGTAAGGAAGTTGTTTTGGAAAGAATGCAGTAGTTCTTATGATACTCCAATTATTTTGGGGCGATTCTCCACTTGTCTGTCATGTTGCCGTGTAAACGAGGTTCTCTATATATTTCAACATAAACGACCTCACAATTGTCTAAATCTAGCAATCCTGTTGAAATCTCAATGGGCAAATGCCCCTCTATCCATTGATGTAAGTTTCATATCTGTTTTCGTTTTCGTTAGGAAGTTGTTTTGGAAAAATGCAGTAGTTCGTATGATACTCCTAAATATTTTTCGGCGATTCTCCACTTGTCAGTCATGTTTCAGTGTAAAAAAAGCTCTATATATCTCAACATAAACGACCTAAAAATATTCTAAATCTGGCAATCCTGGTAGCATCTGAATACTTGAATGCTTCTCTATCCATTGATGTAAGTTTCATATCTGTTTTCGTTTTCGTTAGGAAGTTGTTTTGGAAAGAATGCAGTAGTTCGTATGATACTCCTCAATATTTTTGGGCGATTCTCCACTAGTCAGTCTTGTTGCCGTGTACACAAGGCTCTATATATCTTAGCATAAACGACCTAAAAATATTCTAAATCTGGCAATCCTGGTAGCATCTGAATAACTGAATGCTTCTCTATCCATTGATGTAAGTTTCATATCTGTTTTCGTTTTCGTTAGGAAGTTGTTTTGGAAAAATGCAGTAGTTCGTATGATACTCCTAAATATTTTTCGGCGATTCTCCACTAGTCAGTCTTGTTGCCGTGTACACAAGGCTCTATATATCTCAACATAAACGACCTGACAATTGTCTAAATCTGGCAATCGTGGTAGCTTCTGAATGGGCGAATGTCCCTCTATCCATTGATGTAAGTTTCATATCTGTTTTCGTTTTCGTTAGGAAGTTGTTTTGGAAAGAATGCAGTAGTTCGTATGATACTCCTCAATATTTTTCGGCGATTCTCCACTAGTCAGTCTTGTTGCCGTGTACACAAGGCTCTATATATCTCAACATAAACGACCTCACAATTGTCTAAATCTAGCAATCCTGTTGAAATCTCAATGGGCAAATGCCCCTCTATCCATTGATGTAAGTTTCATAGCTGTTTTCGTTTTCGTTAGGAAGTGGTTTTGGAAAGAATGCAGTAGTTCGTATGATACTTCTCAATATTTTGGGCGATTCTCCACTAGTCAGTCTTGTTGCCGTGTACACAAGACTCTATATATCTCAACATAAACGACCTCACAAATGTCTAAATCTAGCAATCCTGGTGGCATCTGAATACTTGAATGCTTCTCTATCCATTGATGTAAGTTTCATATCTGTTTTTGTTTTCGTTAGGTAGTTGTTTTGGAAAGAATGCATTAGTTCTTATGATACTCCAATTATTTTTGGGCGATTCTCCACTTGTCTGTCATGTTGCCGTGTAAACAAGGTTCTCTATATATCTCAACATAAAGGACCTAAAATATTCTAAATCTGACAATCCTAGTAGCGTTTGAATGATTGAATGCTTCTCTATCCATTGATGTAAGTTTCATAGCTGTTTTCGTTTTCGTTAGGAAGTTGTTTTGGAAAGAATGCAGTAATTCGTATGATACTCCTAAATATTTTTCGGCGATTCTCCACAAGTCAGTCTTGTTGCCATGTACACAAGGCTCTATATATCTCAACATAAACGACCTCACAATTGTCTAAATCTAGCAATTCTGTTGAAATCTCAATGGGCAAATGCCCCTCTATCCATTGATGTAAGTTTCATATCTCTTTTTGTTTTCGTTAGGAAGTTGTTTTGGAAAGAATGCAGTAGTTCGTATGATACTCCTAATTATTTTTGGGCGATTCTCCACTTGTCAGTCATGTTTCCGTGTAAACAAAGCTCTATATATCTCAACATAAACGACCTAAAAATATTCTAAATCTGGCAATCCTGGTAGCATCTGAATACTTGAATGCTTCTCTATCCATTGATGTAAGTTTCATATCTGTTTTCGTTAGGAAGTTGTTTTGGAAAGAATGCAGTAGTTCGTATGATACTCCTAAATATTTTTCGGCGATTCTCCACTAGTCAGTCTTGTTGCCGTGTACACAAGGCTCTATATATCTTAGCATAAACGACCTCACAATTGTCTAAATCTAGCAATTCTGTTAAGATCTGAATGGACAAATGTCCCTCTATCGATTGATGTAAGTTTCATATCTGGTTTTTTTTTTTGTTAGGAAGTTGTTTTTGGAAGAATGCAGTAGTTCGTATGATACTCCTAATTATTTTTGGGCGATTCTCCACTTGTCAGTCATGTTTCCGTGTAAACAAGGTTCTCTATATCTCAACATAAACGACCTGAAAAATGTCTAAATCTGACAGTCCTGGTAGCATCTGAATGGGTGAATGTTCCTCTATCCATTGGTGTAAGTTTCATATCTGTTTTTGTTTTCGTTAGGAAGTTGTTTTGGAAAGAATGAAGTAGTTCGTATGATACTCCTAATTATTTTTGGGCGATTTTCCACTTGTCTGTCATGTTTCCGTGTAAACAAGGCTCTATATATCTCAACATAAACGACCTAAAAATATTCTAAATCTGACAATCTTGTTTCTCTATCCATTGGTGTAAGTTTTATATCTGTTTTTGTTTTCGTTAGGAAGTTGTTTTGGAAAGAATGAATTAGTTCGTATGATACTCCTAATTATTTTTGGGCGATTCTCCACTTGTCTGTCATGTTTCCGTGTAAACAAGGCTCTATATATCTCAACATAAACGACCTAAAAATATTCTAAATCTGGTAATCCTGGTAGCATCTGAATGATTGAATGCTTCTCTATCCATTGATGTAAGTTTCATAGCTGTTTTCGTTTTTGTTAGGAAGTTGTTTTGGAATGAATGCAGTAGTTCGTATGATACTCCTCAATATTTTTCGGCGATTCTATGCTAGTCAGTCTTGCTTCCGTGTACACAAGGCTCTATATATGTCAACATAAACGACCTGACAATTGTCTAAATCTGGCAATCGTGGTAGCTTCTGAATGGGCGAATGTCCCTCTATCCATTGATGTAAGTTACATATCTGTTTTCGTTTTTGTTAGGAAGTTGTTTTGGAAACAATGCAGTAGTTTGTGTGAAACTCCTATTTATTTTTGGGCGATTCTCCACTTGTCTGTCATGTTGCCGTGTAAACAAGGTTCTCTATATCTCAACATAAACGACCTGCAAATTGTCTAAATCTGACAGTCCTGGTAGCATCTGAATAAGTGAATGTTCCTCTATCCATTGGTGGAAGTTTCATATCTGTTTTTGTTTTCGTTAGGTAGTTGTTATGGAAAGAATGCAGCAGTTCGTATGATACTCCAATTATTTTTGGGCGATTCTCCACTTGTCTGTCATGTTGCCGTGTAAACAAGGTTCTCTATATATCTCAACATAAACGACCTAAAAATATTCTAAATCTGAAAATCCTGGTAAAATCTGATTAATTGAATGTTTCTCTATCAATTCGTGTAAGTTTCATATCTGTTTTCGTCTTCGTTAGGAAGTTGTTTTGGAAAGAATGCAATAGTTCGTATTATACTCCTAAATATTTTTCGTCGATTCTCAACTAGTCAGTCTTGTTGCCGTGTACACAAGGCTCTATATATCTCAAAATAAACGACCTCACAATTGTCTAAATCTAGCAATTCTGTTGAGATCTGAATGGGCTAATGTCCCTCTATCCATTGATGTAAGTTTCATATCTGTTTTTGTTTTCGTTAGGAAGTTGTTTTTGGAAGAATGCAGTAGTTCGTATGATACTCCTAATTATTTTTGGGCGATTCTCCTTTTGTCAGTCATGTTTCCGTGTAAACAAGGCTCTATATATCTCAACATAAACGACCTAAAAATATTCTAAATCTGGCAATCCTGGTAGCATCTTATTAATAGAATGCTTCTCTATCAATTGGTATAAGTTTCATATCTGTTTTCGTTTCCGTTAGGAAGTTGTTTTGGAAAGAATGCAGTAATTCGTATGATACTCCTAAATATTTTTCAGCGATTATCCACTAGTCAGTGTTGTTGCCGTGTACACAAGGCTCTATATATCTCAGCGTAAACGACCTGACAATTGTCTAAATCTGGCAATCCTGGTAGCTTCTGAATGGGCGAATGTCCCTCGATCCATTGATGTAAGTTTCATATCTGTTTTCGTTTTCGTTAGGAAGTTGTTTTGGAAAGAATGCAGTAGTTCGTATGAAACTCCTAATAATTTTTGGGCGATTCTCCACTTGTCTGTCATGTTGCCGTGTAAACAAGGCTCTATATATCTCAACATAAACGACCTAAAAATATTCTAAATCTGACAATCCTGGTAACATCTGAATAATTGAATGTTTTTCTATCAATTCGTGTAAGTTTCATATCTGTTTATGTTTTCGTTAGAAAGTTGTTTTGGAAAGAATGCAGTAGTTCGTATGATACTCCTAAATATTTTTAGGCGATTCTACACTAGTCAGTGTTGTTGCCGTGTACACAAGGCTCTATATATCTTAGCATAAACGACCTAAAGATATTCTAAATCTGGCAATCCTGGTAGCATCTGAATAACTGAATGCTTCTCTATCCATTTATGTGAGTTTCATATCTGTTTTCGTTTTCGTTAGGAAGTTGTTTTGGAAAGAATGCAGTAGTTCTTATGATACTCCTCAATATTTTTCGGCGATTCTCCACTAGTCAGTCTTGTTGCCGTGTACACAACTCTCTATATATCTCAACATAAACGACCTGACAATTGTCTCAATCTAGCAATCATGTTGAGATCTGAATGGGCAAATGCCCTCTATCCATTGATGTAAGTTTCATATCTGGTTTCGTTTTCGTTAGGAAGTTGTTTTGGAAAGAATGCAGTAGTTCTTATGATACTCCTCACTATTTTTCGGCGATTCTCCACTAGTCTGTCTTGTTGCCGTGTACACAAGGCTCTATATATCTCAGCGTAAACGACCTGACAATTGTCTAAATCTGACAGTCCTGGTAGCTCTGAATGGGCGAATGTCCCTCTATCCATTGATGTAAGTTTCATATCTGTTTTCGTTTTCGTTAGGAAGTTGTTTTGGAAAGAGTGCAGTAGTTCGTATGAAACTCCTAATTCTTTTTGGGCGATTCTCCACTTGTCTGTCATGTTGCTGTTTAAAGAAGGCTCCATATATCTCAGCATAAACGACCTGTGAATTGTGTAAATCTAGCAATCATTTTGAGATCTGAATGTGCAATTGTCCCTCTATCCATTGGTGTAAGTTTCATATCTGTTTTTGTTTTCGTTAGGAAGTTGTTTTGGAAAGAATGCAGTAGTTCGTATGATACTCCTAAATATTTTTAGGCGATTCTCCACTAGTCAGTGTTGTTGCCGTGTACACAAGGCTCTATATATCTTAGCAGAAACGACCTAAAAATATTCTAAATCTGGCAATCCTGGTAGCATCTGAATAATTGAATGCTTCTCTATCCATTGATGTAAGTTTCATATCTGTTTTCGTTTTCGTTAGGAAGTTGTTTCGGAAAGAATGCAGTAGTTCGTATGATACTTATCAATATTTTCGGCGATTCTCCACTAGTCAGTCTTGTTGCCGTGTACACAAGGCTCTATATATCTCAACATAAACGACCTGACAATTGTCTAAATCTGGAAATCGTGGTAGCTTCTGAATGGGCGAATGTCCCTCTATCCATTGATGTAAGTTTCATATCTGTTTTCGTTTTCGTTAGGAAGTTGTTTTGGGAGAATGCAGTAGTACGTATTATTCTCCTCATTATTTTTATGCGACGCTTCACTTGTCTGTCATGTTGCCGTTTAAAGAAGGCTCCATATATCTCAGCGTAAACGACATGTGAGTTGTCTAAATCTTGCAATCATGTTGAGATCTGAATGGGCAAATGTCCCTCTATCCATTGATGTAAGTTTCATATCTGTTTTCGTTTTCGTTAGGAAGTTGTTTTGGAAAGAATGCAGTAGTTTCGTATGATACTTCTAATTATTTTTTGGCGATTCTCCACTTGTCTGTCATGTTGCCGTTTAAACAAAGCCTCTATATATCTCAACATAAACGACCTAAAAATATTCTAAATCTGGACTCCTAGTAGCATCTGAATAATTGAATGCTTCTCTATCCATTGATGTAAGTTTCATATCTGTTTGGTTTTCATTAGGAAGTTGTTTTGAAAAGAATGCAGTAGTTCGTATGATACTGTTCAATATTTTTCGGCGATTCTCCACTAGTCAGTCTTGTTGCAGTGTACACAAGGCTTTATATATCTCAGCATAAACGACCTGACAATTGTCTAAATCTGGCAATCCTGGTAGCTTCTGAATGGGCGAATGTCCCTCTATCCATTGGTGTAAGTTTCATATCTGTTTTTGTTTTCGTTAGGAAGTTGTTTTTGGAAGAATGCAGTAGTTCGTATGATACTCCTAATTATTTTTGGGCGATTCTCCTTTTGTCAGTCATGTTTCCGTGTAAACAAGGCTCTATATATCTCAACATAAACGACCTAAAAATATTCTAAATCTGGCAATCCTGGTAGCATCTTATTAATAGAATGCTTCTCTATCAATTGGTATAAGTTTCATATCTGTTTTCGTTTCCGTTAGGAAGTTGTTTTGGAAAGAATGCAGTAATTCGTATGATACTCCTAAATATTTTTCAGCGATTATCCACTAGTCAGTGTTGTTGCCGTGTACACAAGGCTCTATATATCTCAGCGTAAACGACCTGACAATTGTCTAAATCTGGCAATCCTGGTAGCTTCTGAATGGGCGAATGTCCCTCGATCCATTGATGTAAGTTTCATATCTGTTTTCGTTTTCGTTAGGAAGTTGTTTTGGAAAGAATGCAGTAGTTCGTATGAAACTCCTAATCATTTTTGGGCGATTCTCCACTTGTCTGTCATGTTGCCGTGTAAACAAGGCTCTATATATCTCAACATAAACGACCTAAAAATATTCTAAATCTGACAATCCTGGTAACATCTGAATAATTGAATGTTTTTCTATCAATTCGTGTAAGTTTCATATCTGTTTATGTTTTCGTTAGGAAGTTGTTTTGGAAAGAATGCAGTAGTTCGTATGATACTCCTAAATATTTTTAGGCGATTCCTACACTAGTCAGTGTTGTTGCCGTGTACACAAGGCTCTATATATCTTAGCATAAACGACCTAAAAAAAATCTAAATCTGGCAATCCTGGTAGCATCTGAATAAACTGAATGCTTCTCTATCCATTTATGTGAGTTTCATATCTGTTTTCGTTTTCGTTAGGAAGTTGTTTTGGAAAGAATGCAGTAGTTCTTATGATACTCCTCAATATTTTTCGGCGATTCTCCACTAGTCAGTCTTGTTGCCGTGTACACAACTCTCTATATATCTCAACATAAACGACCTGACAATTGTCTCAATCTAGCAATCATGTTGAGATCTGAATGGGCAAATGCCCTCTATCCATTGATGTAAGTTTCATATCTGGTTTCGTTTTCGTTAGGAAGTTGTTTTGGAAAGAATGCAGTAGTTCTTATGATACTCCTCACTATTTTTCGGCGATTCTCCACTAGTCTGTCTTGTTGCCGTGTACACAAGGCTCTATATATCTCAGCGTAAACGACCTGACAATTGTCTAAATCTGACAGTCCTGGTAGCTCTGAATGGGCGAATGTCCCTCTATCCATTGATGTAAGTTTCATATCTGTTTTCGTTTTCGTTAGGAAGTTGTTTTGGAAAGAGTGCAGTAGTTCGTATGAAACTCCTAATTCTTTTTGGGCGATTCTCCACTTGTCTGTCATGTTGCTGTTTAAAGAAGGCTCCATATATCTCAGCATAAACGACCTGTGAATTGTGTAAATCTAGCAATCATTTTGAGATCTGAATGTGCAATTGTCCCTCTATCCATTGGTGTAAGTTTCATATCTGTTTTTGTTTTCGTTAGGAAGTTGTTTTGGAAAGAATGCAGTAGTTCGTATGATACTCCTAAATATTTTTAGGCGATTCTCCACTAGTCAGTGTTGTTGCCGTGTACACAAGGCTCTATATATCTTAGCAGAAACGACCTAAAAATATTCTAAATCTGGCAATCCTGGTAGCATCTGAATAATTGAATGCTTCTCTATCCATTGATGTAAGTTTCATATCTGTTTTCGTTTTCGTTAGGAAGTTGTTTCGGAAAGAATGCAGTAGTTCGTATGATACTTATCAATATTTTTCGGCGATTCTCCACTAGTCAGTCTTGTTGCCGTGTACACAAGGCTCTATATATCTCAACATAAACGACCTGACAATTGTCTAAATCTGGAAATCGTGGTAGCTTCTGAATGGGCGAATGTCCCTCTATCCATTGATGTAAGTTTCATATCTGTTTTCGTTTTCGTTAGGAAGTTGTTTTGGGAGAATGCAGTAGTACGTATTATTCTCCTCATTATTTTTATGCGACGCTTCACTTGTCTGTCATGTTGCCGTTTAAAGAAGGCTCCATATATCTCAGCGTAAACGACATGTGAGTTGTCTAAATCTTGCAATCATGTTGAGATCTGAATGGGCAAATGTCCCTCTATCCATTGATGTAAGTTTCATATCTGTTTTCGTTTTCGTTAGGAAGTTGTTTTGGAAAGAATGCAGTAGTTCGTATGATACTTCTAATTATTTTTTGGCGATTCTCCACTTGTCTGTCATGTTGCCGTTTAAACAAAGCTCTATATATCTCAACATAAACGACCTAAAAATATTCTAAATCTGGACTCCTAGTAGCATCTGAATAATTGAATGCTTCTCTATCCATTGATGTAAGTTTCATATCTGTTTGGTTTTCATTAGGAAGTTGTTTTGAAAAGAATGCAGTAGTTCGTATGATACTGTTCAATATTTTTTCGGCGATACTCCACTAGTCAGTCTTGTTGCAGTGTACACAAGGCTTTATATATCTCAGCATAAACGACCTGACAATTGTCTAAATCTGGCAATCCTGGTAGCTTCTGAATGGGCGAATGTCCCTCTATCCATTGATGTAAGTTTCATATCTGTTTTTGTTTTCGTTAGGAAGTTGTTTTTGGAAGAATGCAGTAGTTCGTATGATACTCCTAATTATTTTTGGGCGATTCTCCTTTTGTCAGTCATGTTTCCGTGTAAACAAGGCTCTATATATCTCAACATAAACGACCTAAAAATATTCTAAATCTGGCAATCCTGGTAGCATCTTATTAATAGAATGCTTCTCTATCAATTGGTATAAGTTTCATATCTGTTTTCGTTTCCGTTAGGAAGTTGTTTTGGAAAGAATGCAGTAATTCGTATGATACTCCTAAATATTTTTCAGCGATTATCCACTAGTCAGTGTTGTTGCCGTGTACACAAGGCTCTATATATCTCAGCGTAAACGACCTGACAATTGTCTAAATCTGGCAATCCTGGTAGCTTCTGAATGGGCGAATGTCCCTCGATCCATTGATGTAAGTTTCATATCTGTTTTCGTTTTCGTTAGGAAGTTGTTTTGGAAAGAATGCAGTAGTTCGTATGAAACCTCCTAATCATTTTTGGGCGATTCTCCACTTGTCTGTCATGTTGCCGTGTAAACAAGGCTCTATATATCTCAACATAAACGACCTAAAAATATTCTAAATCTGACAATCCTGGTAACATCTGAATAATTGATTGTTTTTCTATCAATTCGTGTAAGTTTCATATCTGTTTATGTTTTCGTTAGAAAGTTGTTTTGGAAAGAATGCAGTAGTTCGTATGATACTCCTAAATATTTTTAGGCGATTCTCCACTAGTCAGTGTTGTTGCCGTGTACACAAGGCTCTATATATCTTAGCATAAACGACCTAAAGATATTCTAAATCTGGCAATCCTGGTAGCATCTGAATAGCTGAATGCTTCTCTATCCATTTATGTGAGTTTCATATCTGTTTTCGTTTTCGTTAGGAAGTTGTTTTGGAAAGAATGCAGTAGTTCTTATGATACTCCTCAATATTTTTCGGCGATTCTCCACTAGTCAGTCTTGTTGCCGTGTACACAACTCTCTATATATCTCAACATAAACGACCTGACAATTGTCTCAATCTAGCAATCATGTTGAGATCTGAATGGGCAAATGCCCTCTATCCATTGATGTAAGTTTCATATCTGGTTTCGTTTTCGTTAGGAAGT
Organism: Acanthaster planci; assembly: GCF_054643075.1. Lineage (NCBI taxonomy): Eukaryota > Metazoa > Echinodermata > Asteroidea > Valvatida > Acanthasteridae > Acanthaster > Acanthaster planci. The sequence goes on along the minus strand of NW_028257771.1, from coordinate 20,075 downwards.
TGTTTTGGAAAGAATGCAGTAGTTCTTATGATACTCCTCACTATTTTTCGGCGATTCTCCACTAGTCTGTCTTGTTGCCGTGTACACAAGGCTCTATATATCTCAGCGTAAACGACCTGACAATTGTCTAAATCTGACAGTCCTGGTAGCTCTGAATGGGCGAATGTCCCTCTATCCATTGATGTAAGTTTCATATCTGTTTTCGTCTTTTCGTTAGGAAGTTGTTTTGGAAAGAGTGCAGTAGTTCGTATGAAACTCCTAATTCTTTTTGGGCGATTCTCCACTTGTCTGTCATGTTGCTGTTTAAAGAAGGCTCCATATATCTCAGCATAAACGACCTGTGAATTGTGTAAATCTAGCAATCATTTTGAGATCTGAATGTGCAATTGTCCCTCTATCCATTGGTGTAAGTTTCATATCTGTTTTTGTTTTCGTTAGGAAGTTGTTTTGGAAAGAATGCAGTAGTTCGTATGATACTCCTAAATATTTTTAGGCGATTCTCCACTAGTCAGTGTTGTTGCCGTGTACACAAGGCTCTATATATCTTAGCAGAAACGACCTAAAAATATTCTAAATCTGGCAATCCTGGTAGCATCTGAATAATTGAATGCTTCTCTATCCATGATGTAAGTTTCATATCTGTTTTCGTTTTCGTTAGGAAGTTGTTTCGGAAAGAATGCAGTAGTTCGTATGATACTTCTCAATATTTTTCGGCGATTTTCCACTAGTCAGTCTTGTTGCCGTGTACACAAGGCTTTATATATCTCAACATAAACGACCTGACAATTGTCTAAATCTGGAAATCGTGGTAGCTTCTGAATGGGCGAATGTCCCTCTATCCCATTGATAAGTTTCATATCTGTTTTCGTTTTCGTTAGGAAGTTGTTTTGGGAGAATGCAGTAGTACGTATTATACTCCTCATTATTTTTATGCGACGCTGCACTTGTCTGTCATGTTGCCGTTTAAAGAAGGCTCCATACATCTCAGCGTAAACGACATGTGAGTTGTCTAAATCTTGCAATCATGTTGAGATCTGAATGGGCAAATGTCCCTCTATCCATTGATGTAAGTTTCATATCTGTTTTCGTTTTCGTTAGGAAGTTGTTTTGGAAAGAATGCAGTAGTTCGTATGATACTTCTAATTATTTTTTGGCGATTCTCCACTTGTCTGTCATGTTGCCGTTTAAACAAAGCTCTATATATCTCAACATAAACGACCTAAAAATATTCTAAATCTGGACTCCTAGTAGCATCTGAATAATTGAATGCTTCTCTATCCATTGATGTAAGTTTCATATCTGTTTGGTTTTCATTAGGAAGTTGTTTTGAAAAGAATGCAGTAGTTCGTATGATACTGTTCAATATTTTTCGGCGATTCTATGCTAGTCAGTCTTGCTTCCGTGTACACAAGGCTCTATATATGTCAACATAAACGACCTGACAATTGTCTAAATCTGGCAATCGTGGTAGCTTCTGAATGGGCGAATGTCCCTCTATCCATTGATGTAAGTTACATATCTGTTTTCGTTTTTGTTAGGAAGTTGTTTTGGAAACAATGCAGTAGTTTGTGTGAAACTCCTATTTATTTTTGGGCGATTCTCCACTTGTCTGTCATGTTGCCGTGTAAACAAGGTTCTCTATATCTCAACATAAACAACCTGCAAATTGTCTAAATCTGACAGTCCTGGTAGCATCTGAATAAGTGAATGTTCCTCTATCCATTGGTGGAAGTTTCATATCTGTTTTTGTTTTCGTTAGGTAGTTGTTATGGAAAGAATGCAGCAGTTCGTATGATACTCCAATTTATTTTGGGGCGATTCTCCACTTGTCTGTCATGTTGCCGTGTAAACAAGGTTCTCTATATATCTCAACATAAACGACCTAAAGATATTCTAAATCTGGCAATCCTGTAGCATCTGAATAACTGAATGCTTCTCTATCCATTTATGTGAGTTTCATATCTGTTTTCGTTTTCGTTAGGAAGTTGTTTTGGAAAGAATGCAGTAGTTCTTATGATACTCCTCAATATTTTTCGGCGATTCTCCACTAGTCAGTCTTGTTGCCGTGTACACAACTCTCTATATATCTCAACATAAACGACCTGACAATTGTCTCAATCTAGCAATCATGTTGAGATCTGAATGGGCAAATGCCCTCTATCCATTGATGTAAGTTTCATATCTGGTTTCGTTTTCGTTAGGAAGTTGTTTTGGAAAGAATGCAGTAGTTCTTATGATACTCCTCACTATTTTTCGGCGATTCTCCACTAGTCTGTCTTGTTGCCGTGTACACAAGGCTCTATATATCTCAGCGTAAACGACCTGACAATTGTCTAAATCTGACAGTCCTGGTAGCTCTGAATGGGCGAATGTCCCTCTATCCATTGATGTAAGTTTCATATCTGTTTTCGTTTTCGTTAGGAAGTTGTTTTGGAAAGAGTGCAGTAGTTCGTATGAAACTCCTAATTCTTTTTGGGCGATTCTCCACTTGTCTGTCATGTTGCTGTTTAAAGAAGGCTCCATATATCTCAGCATAAACGACCTGTGAATTGTGTAAATCTAGCAATCATTTTGAGATCTGAATGTGCAATTGTCCCTCTATCCATTGGTGTAAGTTTCATATCTGTTTTTGTTTTCGTTAGGAAGTTGTTTTGGAAAGAATGCAGTAGTTCGTATGATACTCCTAAATATTTTTAGGCGATTCTCCACTAGTCAGTGTTGTTGCCGTGTACACAAGGCTCTATATATCTTAGCAGAAACGACCTAAAAAATATTCTAAATCTGACAATCCTGGTAGCATCTGAAGAATTGAATGCTTCTCTATCCAGTGATGTAAGTTTCATATCTGTTTTCGTTTTCGTTAGGAAGTTGTTTCGGAAAGAATGCAGTAGTTCGTATGATACTTCTCAATATTTTTCGGCGATTCTCCACTAGTCAGTCTTGTTGCCGTGTACACAAGGCTCTATATATCTCAACATAAACGACCTGACAATTGTCTAAATCTGGAAATCGTGGTAGCTTCTGAATGGGCGAATGTCCCTCTATCCATTGATGTAAGTTTCATATCTGTTTTCGTTTTCGTTAGGAAGTTGTTTTGGGAGAATGCAGTAGTACGTATTATACTCCTCATTATTTTTATGCGACGCTGCACTTGTCTGTCATGTTGCCGTTTAAAGAAGGCTCCATACATCTCAGCGTAAACGACATGTGAGTTGTCTAAATCTTGCAATCATGTTGAGATCTGAATGGGCAAATGTCCCTCTATCCATTGATGTAAGTTTCATATCTGTTTTCGTTTTCGTTAGGAAGTTGTTTTGGAAAGAATGCAGTAGTTCGTATGATACTTCTAATTATTTTTTGGCGATTCTCCACTTGTCTGTCATGTTGCCGTTTAAACAAAGCTCTATATATCTCAACATAAACGACCTAAAAATATTCTAAATCTGGACTCCTAGTAGCATCTGAATAATTGAATGCTTCTCTATCCATTGATGTAAGTTTCATATCTGTTTGGTTTTCATTAGGAAGTTGTTTTGAAAAGAATGCAGTAGTTCGTATGATACTGTTCAATATTTTTCGGCGATTCTATGCTAGTCAGTCTTGCTTCCGTGTACACAAGGCTCTATATATGTCAACATAAACGACCTGACAATTGTCTAAATCTGGCAATCGTGGTAGCTTCTGAATGGGCGAATGTCCCTCTATCCATTGATGTAAGTTACATATCTGTTTTCGTTTTTGTTAGGAAGTTGTTTTGGAAACAATGCAGTAGTTTGTGTGAAACTCCTATTTATTTTTGGGCGATTCTCCACTTGTCTGTCATGTTGCCGTGTAAACAAGGTTCTCTATATCTCAACATAAACAACCTGCAAATTGTCTAAATCTGACAGTCCTGGTAGCATCTGAATAAGTGAATGTTCCTCTATCCATTGGTGGAAGTTTCATATCTGTTTTTGTTTTCGTTAGGTAGTTGTTATGGAAAGAATGCAGCAGTTCGTATGATACTCCAATTATTTTGGGGCGATTCTCCACTTGTCTGTCATGTTGCCGTGTAAACAAGGTTCTCTATATATCTCAACATAAACGACCTAAAGATATTCTAAATCTGGCAATCCTGGTAGCATCTGAATAACTGAATGCTTCTCTATCCATTTATGTGAGTTTCATATCTGTTTTCGTTTTCGTTAGGAAGTTGTTTTGGAAAGAATGCAGTAGTTCTTATGATACTCCTCAATATTTTTCGGCGATTCTCCACTAGTCAGTCTTGTTGCCGTGTACACAACTCTCTATATATCTCAACATAAACGACCTGACAATTGTCTCAATCTAGCAATCATGTTGAGATCTGAATGGGCAAATGCCCTCTATCCATTGATGTAAGTTTCATATCTGGTTTCGTTTTCGTTAGGAAGTTGTTTTGGAAAGAATGCAGTAGTTCTTATGATACTCCTCACTATTTTTCGGCGATTCTCCACTAGTCTGTCTTGTTGCCGTGTACACAAGGCTCTATATATCTCAGCGTAAACGACCTGACAATTGTCTAAATCTGACAGTCCTGGTAGCTCTGAATGGGCGAATGTCCCTCTATCCATTGATGTAAGTTTCATATCTGTTTTCGTTTTCGTTAGGAAGTTGTTTTGGAAAGAGTGCAGTAGTTCGTATGAAACTCCTAATTCTTTTTGGGCGATTCTCCACTTGTCTGTCATGTTGCTGTTTAAAGAAGGCTCCATATATCTCAGCATAAACGACCTGTGAATTGTGTAAATCTAGCAATCATTTTGAGATCTGAATGTGCAATTGTCCCTCTATCAATTCGTGTAAGTTTCATATCTGTTTATGTTTTCGTTAGGAAGTTGTTTTGGAAAGAATGCAGTAGTTCGTATGATACTCCTAAATATTTTTCGGCGATTCTCCACTAGTCAGTGTTGTTGCCATGTACACAAGGCTCTATATATCTTAGCATACACGACCTAAAAATATTCTAAATCTGGCAATCCTGGTAGCATCTGAATAATTGAATGCTTCTCTATCCATTGATGTAAGTTTCATAGCTGTTTTCGTTTTCGTTAGGAAGTTGTCTTGGAAAGAATGCAGTACTTTGTATGATACTCCTCAATATTTTTCGGCGATTCTCCACTAGTCAGTCTTGTTGCCGTGTACACAAGGCTCTATATATCTCAGCATAAACGACCTGACAATTGTCTAAATCTGGCAATCGTGGTAGCTTATGAATTGGCAATTGTCCCTCTATCCATTGATGTAAGTTTCATATCTGTTTTCGTTAGGAAGTTGTTTTGGGAGAATGCAGTAGTACGTATTATACTCCTCATTATTTTTATGCGACGCTGCACTTGTCTGTCATGTTGCCGTTTAAAGAAGGCTCCATATATCTCAGCGTAAACGACATGTGAGTTGTCTAAATCTTGCAATCATGTTGAGATCTGAATGGGCAAATGTCCCTCTATCCATTGATGTAAGTTTCATATCTGTTTTCGTTTTCGTTAGGAAGTTGTTTTGGAAAGAATGCAGTAGTTTCGTATGATACTTCTAATTATTTTTTGGCGATTCTCCACTTGTCTGTCATGTTGCCGTTTAAACAAAAGCTCTATATATCTCAACATAAACGACCTAAAAATATTCTAAATCTGGACTCCTAGTAGCATCTGAATAATTGAATGCTTCTCTATCCATTGATGTAAGTTTCATATCTGTTTGGTTTTCATTAGGAAGTTGTTTTGAAAAGAATGCAGTAGTTCGTATGATACTGTTCAATATTTTTCGGCGATTTCTATGCTAGTCAGTCTTGCTTCCGTGTACACAAGGCTCTATATATGTCAACATAAACGACCTGACAATTGTCTAAATCTGGCAATCGTGGTAGCTTCTGAATGGGCGAATGTCCCTCTATCCATTGATGTAAGTTACATATCTGTTTTCGTTTTTGTTAGGAAGTTGTTTTGGAAACAATGCAGTAATTTGTGTGAAACTCCTATTTATTTTTGGGCGATTCTCCACTTGTCTGTCATGTTGCCGTGTAAACAAGGTTCTCTATATCTCAACATAAACAACCTGCAAATTGTCTAAATCTGACAGTCCTGGTAGCATCTGAATAATTGAATGTTCCTCTATCCATTGGTGGAAGTTTCATATCTGTTTTTGTTTTCGTTAGGTAGTTGTTATGGAAAGAATGCAGCAGTTCGTATGATACTCCAATTATTTTGGGGCGATTCTCCACTTGTCTGTCATGTTGCCGTGTAAACAAGGTTCTCTATATATCTCAACATAAACGACCTAAAAATATTTTAAATCTGAAAATCCTGGTAAAATCTGATTAATTGAATGTTTCTCTATCAATTCGTGTAAGTTTCATATCTGTTTTCGTTTTCGTTAGGAAGTTGTTTTGAAAAGAATGCAATAGTTCGTATTATACTCCTAAATATTTTTCGTCGGTTCTCAACTAGTCAGTCTTGTTGCCGTGTACACAAGGCTCTATATATCTCAAAATAAACGACCTCACAATTGTCTAAATCTAGCAATTCTGTTGAGATCTGAATGGGCTAATGTCCCTCTATCCATTGATGTAAGTTTCATATCTGTTTTTGTTTTCGTTAGGAAGTTCTTTTTGGAAGAATGCAGTAGTTCGTATGATACTCCTAATTATTTTTGGGCGATTCTCCTTTTGTCAGTCATGTTTCCGTGTAAACAAGGCTCTATATATCTCAACATAAACGACCTAAAAATATTCTAAATCTGGCAATCCTGGTAGCATCTTATTAATAGAATGCTTCTCTATCAATTGGTATAAGTTTCATATCTGTTTTCGTTTCCGTTAGGAAGTTGTTTTGGAAAGAATGCAGTAATTCGTTTGATACTCCTAAATATTTTTCAGCGATTATCCACTAGTCAGTGTTGTTGCCGTGTACACAAGGCTCTATATATCTCAGCGTAAACGACCTGACAATTGTCTAAATCTGGCAATCCTGGTAGCTTCTGAATGGGCGAATGTCCCTCGATCCATTGATGTAAGTTTCATATCTGTTTTCGTTTTCGTTAGGAAGTTGTTTGGAAAGAATGCAGTAGTTCGTATGAAACTCCTAATCATTTTTGGGCGATTCTCCACTTGTCTGTCATGGTTGCCCGTGTAAACAAGGCTCTATATATCTCAACATAAACGACCTAAAAATATTCTAAATCTGACAATCCTGGTAACATCTGAATAATTGAATGTTTTTCTATCAATTCGTGTAAGTTTCATATCTGTTTATGTTTTCGTTAGAAAGTTGTTTTGGAAAGAATGCAGTAGTTCGTATGATACTCCTAAATATTTTTAGGCGATTCTCCACTAGTCAGTGTTGTTGCCGTGTACACAAGGCTCTATATATCTTAGCATAAACGACCTAAAAATATTCTAAATCTGGCAATCCTGGTAGCATCTGAATAAATGAAAGCTTCTTTATCCATTTATGTGAGTTTCATATCTGTTTTCGTTTTCGTTAGGAAGTTGTTTTGGAAAGAATGCAGTAGTTCTTACGATACTCCTCAATATTTTTCGGCGATTCTCCACTAGTCAGTCTTGTTGCCGTGTACACAACTCTCTATATATCTCAACATAAACGACCTGACAATTGTCTCAATCTAGCAATCATGTTGAGATCTGAATGGGCAAATGCCCTCTATCCATTGATGTAAGTTTCATATCTGGTTTCGTTTTCGTTAGGAAGTTGTTTTGGAAAGAATGCAGTAGTTCTTATGATACTCCTCACTATTTTTCGGCGATTCTCCACTAGTCTGTCTTGTTGCCGTGTACACAAGGCTCTATATATCTCAGCGTAAACGACCTGACAATTGTCTAAATCTGACAGTCCTGGTAGCTCTGAATGGGCGAATGTCCCTCTATCCATTGATGTAAGTTTCATATCTGTTTTCGTTTTCGTTAGGAAGTTGTTTTGGAAAGAGTGCAGTAGTTCGTATGAAACTCCTAATTCTTTTTGGGCGATTCTGCACTTGTCTGTCATGTTGCTGTTTAAAGAAGGCTCCATATATCTCAGCATAAACGACCTGTGAATTGTGTAAATCTAGCAATCATTTTGAGATCTGAATGTGCAATTGTCCCTCTATCCATTGGTGTAAGTTTCATATCTGTTTTTGTTTTCGTTAGGAAGTTGTTTTGGAAAGAATGCAGTAGTTCGTATGATACTCCTAAATATTTTTAGGCGATTCTCCACTAGTCAGTGTTGTTGCCGTGTACACAAGGCTCTATATATCTTAGCAGAAACGACCTAAAAATATTCTAAATCTGGCAATCCTGGTAGCATCTGAATAATTGAATGCTTCTCTATCCATTGATGTAAGTTTCATATCTGTTTTCGTTTTCGTTAGGAAGTTGTTTCGGAAAGAATGCAGTAGTTTGTATGATACTTCTCAATATTTTTCGGCGATTCTCCACTAGTCAGTCTTGTTGCCGTGTACACAAGGCTCTATATATCTCAACATAAACGACCTGACAATTGTCTAAATCTGGAAATCGTGGTAGCTTCTGAATGGGCGAATGTCCCTCTATCCATTGATGTAAGTTTCATATCTGTTATCGTTTTCGTTAGGAAGTTGTTTTGGGAGAATGCAGTAGTACGTATTATACTCCTCATTATTTTTATGCGACGCTTCACTTGTCTGTCATGTTGCCGTTTAAAGAAGGCTCCATATATCTCAGCGTAAACGACATGTGAGTTGTCTAAATCTTGCAATCATGTTGAGATCTGAATGGGCAAATGTCCCTCTATCCATTGATGTAAGTTTCATATCTGTTTTCGTTTTCGTTAGGAAGTTGTTTTGGAAAGAATGCAGTAGTTCGTATGATACTTCTAATTATTTTTTGGCGATTCTCCACTTGTCTGTCATGTTGCCGTTTAAACAAAGCTCTATATATCTCAACATAAACGACCTAAAAATATTCTAAATCTGGACTCCTAGTAGCATCTGAATAATTGAATGCTTCTCTATCCATTGATGTAAGTTCCATATCTCTTTTTGTTTTCGTTAGGAAGTTGTTTTGGAAAGAATGCAGTAGTTCGTATGAAACTCCTAATTATTTTTGGGCGATTCTCCACTTGTCAGTCTTGTTGCCGTGTACACAAGGCTCTATATATCTCAACATAAACGACCTGACAATTGTCTAAATCTGGCAATCGTGGTAGTTTCTGAATGGGCGAATGTCCCTCTATCCATTGATGTAAGTTTCATATCTGTTTTCGTCAGGAAGTTGTTTTTGGAAGAATGGAGTAGTTCGTATGATACTCCTAATTGTTTTTGGGCGATTCTCCACTTGTCAGTCATGTTTCCGTGTAAACAAAGCTCTACATATCTCAATATAAACGACCTAAAAATATTCTAAATCTGGCAATCCTGGTAGCATCTGAATAACTGAATGCTTCTCTATCCATTGATGTAAGTTTCATATCTGTTTTCGTTTTCGTTAGGAAGTTGTTTTGGAAAGAATGCAGTAATTCGTATGATACTCCTAAATATTTTTCAGCGATTATCCACTAGTCAGTGTTGTTGCCGTGTACACAAGGCTCTATATATCTCAGCGTAAAACGACCTGACAATTGTCTGAATCTGGCAATCCTGGTAGCTTCTGAATGGGCGAATGTCCCTCGATCCATTGATGTAAGTTTCATATCTGTTTTCGTTTTCGTTAGGAAGTTTGTTTTGGAAAGAATGCAGTAGTTCGTATGAAACTCCTAATCATTTTTGGGCGATTCTCCACTTGTCTGTCATGTTGCCGTGTAAACAAGGCTCTATATATCTCAACATAAACGACCTAAAAATATTCTAAATCTGACAATCCTGGTAACATCTGAATAATTGAATGTTTTTCTATCAATTCGTGTAAGTTTCATATCTGTTTATGTTTTCGTTAGAAAGTTGTTTTGGAAAGAATGCAGTAGTTCGTATGATACTCCTAAATATTTTTAGGCGATTCTCCACTAGTCAGTGTTGTTGCCGTGTACACAAGGCTCTATATATCTTAGCATAAACGACCTAAAGATATTCTAAATCTGGCAATCCTGGTAGCATCTGAATAACTGAATGCTTCTCTATCCATTTATGTGAGTTTCATATCTGTTTTCGTTTTCGTTAGGAAGTTGTTTTGGAAAGAATGCAGTAGTTCTTATGATACTCCTCAATATTTTTCGGCGATTCTCCACTAGTCAGTCTTGTTGCCGTGTACACAACTCTCTATATATCTCAACATAAACGACCTGACAATTGTCTCAATCTAGCAATCATGTTGAGATCTGAATGGGCAAATGCCCTCTATCCATTGATGTAAGTTTCATATCTGGTTTCGTTTTCGTTAGGAAGTTGTTTTGGAAAGAATGCAGTAGTTCTTATGATACTCCTCACTATTTTTCGGCGATTCTCCACTAGTCTGTCTTGTTGCCGTGTACACAAGGCTCTATATATCTCAGCGTAAACGACCTGACAATTGTCTAAATCTGACAGTCCTGGTAGCTCTGAATGGGCGAATGTCCCTCTATCCATTGATGTAAGTTTCATATCTGTTTTCGTTTTCGTTAGGAAGTTGTTTTGGAAAGAGTGCAGTAGTTCGTATGAAACTCCTAATTCTTTTTGGGCGATTCTCCACTTGTCTGTCATGTTGCTGTTTAAAGAAGGCTCCATATATCTCAGCATAAACGACCTGTGAATTGTGTAAATCTAGGAATCATTTTTGAGATCTGAATGTGCAATTGTCCCTCTATCCATTGGTGTAAGTTTCATATCTGTTTTTGTTTTCGTTAGGAAGTTGTTTTGGAAAGAATGCAGTAGTTCGTATGATACTCCTAAATATTTTTAGGCGATTCTCCACTAGTCAGTGTTGTTGCCGTGTACACAAGGCTCTATATATCTTAGCAGAAACGACCTAAAAATATTCTAAATCTGGCAATCCTGGTAGCATCTGAATAATTGAATGCTTCTCTATCCATTGATGTAAGTTTCATATCTGTTTTCGTTTTCGTTAGGAAGTTGTTTCGGAAAGAATGCAGTAGTTCGTATGATACTTCTCAATATTTTTCGGCGATTCTCCACTAGTCAGTCTTGTTGCCGTGTACACAAGGCTCTATATATCTCAACATAAACGACCTGACAATTGTCTAAATCTGGAAATCGTGGTAGCTTCTGAATGGGCGAATGTCCCTCTATCCATTGATGTAAGTTTCATATCTGTTTTCGTTTTCGTTAGGAAGTTGTTTTGGGAGAATGCAGTAGTACGTATTATACTCCTCATTATTTTTATGCGACGCTTCACTTGTCTGTCATGTTGCCGTTTAAAGAAGGCTCCATATATCTCAGCGTAAACGACATGTGAGTTGTCTAAATCTTGCAATCATGTTGAGATCTGAATGGGCAAATGTCCCTCTATCCATTGATGTAAGTTTCATATCTGTTTTCGTTTTTGTTAGGAAGTTGTTTTGGAAAGAATGCAGTAGTTCGTATGATACTTCTAATTATTTTTTGGCGATTCTCCACTTGTCTGTCATGTTGCCGTTTAAACAAAGCTCTATATATCTCAACATAAACGACCTAAAAATATTCTAAATCTGGACTCCTAGTAGCATCTGAATAATTGAATGCTTCTCTATCCATTGATGTAAGTTTCATATCTGTTTGGTTTTCATTAGGAAGTTGTTTTGAAAAGAATGCAGTAGTTCGTATGATACTGTTCAATATTTTTCGGCGATTCTCCACTAGTCAGTCTTGTTGCAGTGTACACAAGGCTTTATATATCTCAGCATAAACGACCTGACAATTGTCTAAATCTGGCAATCCTGGTAGCTTCTGAATGGGCGAATGTCCCTCTATCCATTGATGTAAGTTTCATATCTGTTTTTGTTTTCGTTAGGAAGTTGTTTTTGGAAGAATGCAGTAGTTCGTATGATACTCCTAATTATTTTTGGGCGATTCTCCTTTTGTCAGTCATGTTTCCGTGTAAACAAGGCTCTATATATCTCAACATAAACGACCTAAAAATATTCTAAATCTGGCAATCCTGGTAGCATCTTATTAATAGAATGCTTCTCTATCAATTGGTATAAGTTTCATATCTGTTTTCGTTTCCGTTAGGAAGTTGTTTTGGAAAGAATGCAGTAATTCGTATGATACTCCTAAATATTTTTCAGCGATTATCCACTAGTCAGTGTTGTTGCCGTGTACACAAGGCTCTATATATCTCAGCGTAAACGACCTGACAATTGTCTAAATCTGGCAATCCTGGTAGCTTCTGAATGGGCGAATGTCCCTCGATCCATTGATGTAAGTTTCATATCTGTTTTCGTTTTCGTTAGGAAGTTGTTTTGGAAAGAATGCAGTAGTTCGTATGAAACTCCTAATCATTTTTGGGCGATTCTCCACTTGTCTGTCATGTTGCCGTGTACACAACTCTCTATATATCTCAACATAAACGACCTGACAATTGTCTCAATCTAGCAATCATGTTGAGATCTGAATGGGCAAATGCCCTCTATCCATTGATGTAAGTTTCATATCTGGTTTCGTTTTCGTTAGGAAGTTGTTTTGGAAAGAATGCAGTAGTTCTTATGATACTCCTCACTATTTTTCGGCGATTCTCCACTAGTCTGTCTTGTTGCCGTGTACACAAGGCTCTATATATCTCAGCGTAAACGACCTGACAATTGTCCTAAATCTGACAGTCCTGGTAGCTCTGAATGGGCGAATGTCCCTCTATCCCATTGATGTAAGTTTCATATCTGTTTTCGTTTTCGTTAGGAAGTTGTTTTGGAAAGAGTGCAGTAGTTCGTATGAAACTCCTAATTCTTTTTGGGCGATTCTCCACTTGTCTGTCATGTTGCTGTTTAAAGAAGGCTCCATATATCTCAGCATAAACGACCTGTGAATTGTGTAAATCTAGCAATCATTTTGAGATCTGAATGTGCAATTGTCCCTCTATCCATTGGTGTAAGTTTCATATCTGTTTTTGTTTTCGTTAGGAAGTTGTTTTGGAAAGAATGCAGTAGTTCGTATGATACTCCTAAATATTTTTAGGCGATTCTCCACTAGTCAGTGTTGTTGCCGTGTACACAAGGCTCTATATATCTTAGCAGAAACGACCTAAAAATATTCTAAATCTGGCAATCCTGGTAGCATCTGAATAATTGAATGCTTCTCTATCCATTGATGTAAGTTTCATATCTGTTTTCGTTTTCGTTAGGAAGTTGTTTCGGAAAGAATGCAGTAGTTCGTATGATACTTCTCAATATTTTTCGGCGATTCTCCACTAGTCAGTCTTGTTGCCGTGTACACAAGGCTCTATATATCTCAACATAAACGACCTGACAATTGTCTAAATCTGGAAATCGTGGTAGCTTCTGAATGGGCGAATGTCCCTCTATCCATTGATGTAAGTTTCATATCTGTTTTCGTTTTCGTTAGGAAGTTGTTTTGGGAGAATGCAGTAGTACGTATTATACTCCTAATTATTTTTATGCGACGCTCCACTTGTCTGTCATGTTGCCGTTTAAAGAAGGCTCCATATATCTCAGCGTAAACGACATGTGAGTTGTCTAAATCTTGCAATCCTGTTGAGATCTGAATGGGCAAATGTCCCTCTATCCATTGATGTAAGTTTCATATCTGTTTTCGTTTTTGTTAGGAAGTTGTTTTGGAAAGAATGCAGTAGTTTGTATGATACTTCTAATTATTTTTGGGCGATTCTCCACTTGTCTGTCATGTTGCCGTGTAAACAAAGCTCTATATATCTTAACATAAACGACCTAAAAATATTCTAAATCTGGCACTCCTGGTAGCATCTGAATAATTGAATGCTTCTCTATCCATTGATGTAAGTTTCATATCTGTTTTCGTTTTCGTTAGGAAGTTGTTTTGGAAGGAATGCTGTAGTTCGTATGATACTGTTCAATATTTTTCGGCGATTCTCCACTAGTCAGTGTTGTTGCCGTGTAAACAAGGCTCTATATATCTCAACATAAACGACCTAAAAATATTCTAAATCTGGCAATCCTGGTAGCATCTGAATGGGCGAATGTCCCTCTATCCATTGATGTAAGTTTCATATCTGTTTTCGTTTTCGTTAGGAAGTTGTTTTTGGAAGAATGGAGTAGTTCGTATGATACTCCTAATTGTTTTTGGGCGATTCTCCACTTGTCAGTCATGTTTCCGTGTAAACAAAGCTCTATATATCTCAACATAAACGACCTAAAAATATTCTAAATCTGGCAATCCTGGTAGCATCTGATTAATTGAATGCTTCTCTATCCATTGATGTAAGTTTCATATCTGTTGTCGTTTTCGTTAGGAAGTTGTTTTGGAAAGAATGAAGTAGTTCGTATGATAAGCCTAAATATTTTTCGGCGATTCTCCACTAGTCAGTGTTGTTGCCGTGTACACAAGGCTCTATATATCTTAGCATAAACGACCTGACAATTGTCTAAATCTGGCAATCCTGGTAGCTTCTGAATGGGCGAATGTCCCTCGATCCATTGATGTAAGTTTCATATCTGTTTTCGTTTTCGTTAGGAAGTTGTTTTGGAAAGAATGCAGTAGTTCGTATGAAACTCCTAATCATTTTTGGGCGATTCTCCACTTGTCTGTCATGTTGCCGTGTAAACAAGGCTCTATATATCTCAACATAAACGACCTAAAAATATTCTAAATCTGACAATCCTGGTAACATCTGAATAATTGAATGTTTTTCTATCAATTCGTGTAAGTTTCATATCTGTTTATGTTTTCGTTAGAAAGTTGTTTTGGAAAGAATGCAGTAGTTCGTATGATACTCCTAAATATTTTTAGGCGATTCTCCACTAGTCAGTGTTGTTGCCGTGTACACAAGGCTCTATATATCTTAGCATAAACGACCTAAAGATATTCTAAATCTGGCAATCCTGGGTAGCATCTGAATAAACTGAATGCTTCTCTATCCATTTATGTGAGTTTCATATCTGTTTTCGTTTTCGTTAGGAAGTTGTTTTGGAAAGAATGCAGTAGTTCTTATGATACTCCTCAATATTTTTCGGCGATTCTCCACTAGTCAGTCTTGTTGCCGTGTACACAACTCTCTATATATCTCAACATAAACGACCTGACAATTGTCTCAATCTAGCAATCATGTTGAGAACTGTATGGGCAAAGCCCCTCTATCCATTGATGTATATTTCATATCAGGTTTCGTTTTCGTTAGGAAGTTGTTTTTAAAAGAATGCAGTAGTTCGTATGATACTCCTCAATATTTTTCGCGATTCTCCACTAGTCTGTCTTGTTGCCGTGTACACAAGGCTCTATATATCTCAGCGTAAACGACCTGACAATTGTCTAAATCTGACAGTCCTGGTAGCTCTGAATGGGCGAATGTCCCTCTATCCATTGATGTAAGTTTCATATCTGTTTTCGTTTTCGTTAGGAAGTTGTTTTGGAAAGAGTGCAGTAGTTCGTATGAAACTCCTAATTCTTTTTGGGCGATTCTCCACTTGTCTGTCATGTTGCTGTTTAAAGAAGGCTCCATATATCTCAGCATAAACGACCTGTGAATTGTGTAAATCTAGCAATCATTTTGAGATCTGAATGTGCAAATTGTCCCTCTATCCATTGGTGTAAGTTTCATATCTGTTTTTTGTTTTCGTTAGGAAGTTGTTTTGGAAAGAATGCAGTAGTTCGTATGATACTCCTAAATATTTTTAGGCGATTCTCCACTAGTCAGTGTTGTTGCCGTGTACACAAGGCTCTATATATCTTAGCAGAAACGACCTAAAAATATTCTAAATCTGGCAATCCTGGTAGCATCTGAATAATTGAATGCTTCTCTATCCATTGATGTAAGTTTCATATCTGTTTTCGTTTTCGTTAGGAAGTTGTTTCGGAAAGAATGCAGTAGTTCGTATGATACTTCTCAATATTTTTCGGCGATTCTCCACTAGTCAGTCTTGTTGCCGTGTACACAAGGCTCTATATATCTCAACATAAACGACCTGACAATTGTCTAAATCTGGAAATCGTGGTAGCTTCTGAATGGGCGAATGTCCCTCTATCCATTGATGTAAGTTTCATATCTGTTTTCGTTAGGAAGTTGTTTTGGGAGAATGCAGTAGTACGTATTATACTCCTCATTATTTTTATGCGACGCTTCACTTGTCTGTCATGTTGCCGTTTAAAGAAGGCTCCATATATCTCAGCGTAAACGACATGTGAGTTGTCTAAATCTTGCAATCATGTTGAGATCTGAATGGGCAAATGTCCCTCTATCCATTGATGTAAGTTTCATATCTGTTTTCGTTTTCGTTAGGAAGTTGTTTTGGAAAGAATGCAGTAGTTCGTATGATACTTCTAATTATTTTTTGGCGATTCTCCACTTGTCTGTCATGTTGCCGTTTAAACAAAGCTCTATATATCTCAACATAAACGACCTAAAAATATTCTAAATCTGGACTCCTAGTAGCATCTGAATAATTGATTGCTTCTCTATCCATTGATGTAAGTTTCATATCTGTTTGGTTTTCATTAGGAAGTTGTTTTGAAAAGAATGCAGTAGTTCGTATGATACTGTTCAATATTTTTCGGCGATTCTCCACTAGTCAGTCTTGTTGCAGTGTACACAAGGCTTTATATATCTCAGCATAAACGACCTGACAATTGTCTAAATCTGGCAATCCTGGTAGCTTCTGAATGGGCGAATGTCCCTCTATCCATTGATGTAAGTTTCATATCTGTTTTTGTTTTCGTTAGGAAGTTGTTTTTGGAAGAATGCAGTAGTTCGTATGAAACTCCTAATCATTTTTGGGCGATTCTCCACTTGTCTGTCATGTTGCCGTGTAAACAAGGCTCTATATATCTCAACATAAACGACCTAAAAATATTCTAAATCTGACAATCCTGGTAACATCTGAATAATTGAATGTTTTTCTATCAATTCGTGTAAGTTTCATATCTGTTTATGTTTTCGTTAGAAAGTTGTTTTGGAAAGAATGCAGTAGTTCGTATGATACTCCTAAATATTTTTAGGCGATTCTCCACTAGTCAGTGTTGTTGCCGTGTACACAAGGCTCTATATATCTTAGCATAAACGACCTAAAGATATTCTAAATCTGGCAATCCTGGTAGCATCTGAATAACTGAATGCTTCTCTATCCATTTATGTGAGTTTCATATCTGTTTTCGTTTTCGTTAGGAAGTTGTTTTGGAAAGAATGCAGTAGTTCTTATGATACTCCTCAATATTTTTCGGCGATTCTCCACTAGTCAGTCTTGTTGCCGTGTACACAACTCTCTATATATCTCAACATAAACGACCTGACAATTGTCTCAATCTAGCAATCATGTTGAGATCTGAATGGGCAAATGCCCTCTATCCATTGATGTAAGTTTCATATCTGGTTTCGTTTTCGTTAGGAAGTTGTTTTGGAAAGAATGCAGTAGTTCTTATGATACTCCTCACTATTTTTCGGCGATTCTCCACTAGTCTGTCTTGTTGCCGTGTACACAAGGCTCTATATATCTCAGCGTAAACGACCTGACAATTGTCTAAATCTGACAGTCCTGGTAGCTCTGAATGGGCGAATGTCCCTCTATCCATTGATGTAAGTTTCATATCTGTTTTCGTTTTCGTTAGGAAGTTGTTTTGGAAAGAGTGCAGTAGTTCGTATGAAACTCCTAATTCTTTTTGGGCGATTCTCCACTTGTCTGTCATGTTGCTGTTTAAAGAAGGCTCCATATATCTCAGCATAAACGACCTGTGAATTGTGTAAATCTAGCAATCATTTTGAGATCTGAATGTGCAATTGTCCCTCATATCCATTGGTGTAAGTTTCATATCTGTTTTTGTTTTCGTTAGGAAGTTGTTTTGGAAAGAATGCAGTAGTTCGTATGATACTCCTAAATATTTTTAGGCGATTCTCCACTAGTCAGTGTTGTTGCCGTGTACACAAGGCTCTATATATCTTAGCAGAAACGACCTAAAAATATTCTAAATCTGGCAATCCTGGTAGCATCTGAATAATTGAATGCTTCTCTATCCATTGATGTAAGTTTCATATCTGTTTTCGTTTTCGTTAGGAAGTTGTTTCGGAAAGAATGCAGTAGTTCGTATGATACTTCTCAATATTTTTCGGCGATTTTCCACTAGTCAGTCTTGTTGCCGTGTACACAAGGCTTTATATATCTCAACATAAACGACCTGACAATTGTCTAAATCTGGAAATCGTGGTAGCTTCTGAATGGGCGAATGTCCCTCTATCCATTGATGTAAGTTTCATATCTGTTTTCGTTTTCGTTAGGAAGTTGTTTTGGGAGAATGCAGTAGTACGTATTATACTCCTCATTATTTTTATGCGACGCTGCACTTGTCTGTCATGTTGCCGTTTAAAGAAGGCTCCATACATCTCAGCGTAAACGACATGTGAGTTGTCTAAATCTTGCAATCATGTTGAGATCTGAATGGGCAAATGTCCCTCTATCCATTGATGTAAGTTTCATATCTGTTTTCGTTTTCGTTAGGAAGTTGTTTTGGAAAGAATGCAGTAGTTCGTATGATACTTCTAATTATTTTTTGGCGATTCTCCACTTGTCTGTCATGGTGCCGTTTAAACAAAACTCTATATATCTCAACATAAAACACCTAAAAATAATCTAAATCTGACTCCTAGTAGCATCTGAATAATTGAATGCTTCTCTATCCATTGATGTAAGTTTCATATCTGTTTGGTTTTTCATTAGGAAGTTGTTTTGAAAAGAATGCAGTAGTTCGTATGATACTGTTCAATATTTTTCGGCGATTCTATGCTAGTCAGTCTTGCTTCCGTGTACACAAGGCTCTATATATGTCAACATAAACGACCTGGACAATTGTCTAAATCTGGCAATCGTGGTAGCTTCTGAATGGGCGAATGTCCCTCTATCCATTGATGTAAGTTACATATCTGTTTTCGTTTTTGTTAGGAAGTTGTTTTGGAAACAATGCAGTAGTTTGTGTGAAACTCCTATTTATTTTTGGGCGATTCTCCACTTGTCTGTCATGTTGCCGTGTAAACAAGGTTCTCTATATCTCAACATAAACAACCTGCAAATTGTCTAAATCTGACAGTCCTGGTAGCATCTGAATAAGTGAATGTTCCTCTATCCATTGGTGGAAGTTTCATATCTGTTTTTGTTTTCGTTAGGTAGTTTGTTATGGAAAGAATGCAGCAGTTCGTATGATACTCCAATTATTTTGGGGCGATTCTCCACTTGTCTGTCATGTTGCCGTGTAAACAAGGTTCTCTATATATCTCAACATAAACGACCTAAAGATATTCTAAATCTGGCAATCCTGGTAGCATCTGAATAACTGAATGCTTCTCTATCCATTTATGTGAGTTTCATATCTGTTTTCGTTTTCGTTAGGAAGTTGTTTTGGAAAGAATGCAGTAGTTCTTATGATACTCCTCAATATTTTTCGGCGATTCTCCACTAGTCAGTCTTGTTGCCGTGTACACAACTCTCTATATATCTCAACATAAACGACCTGACAATTGTCTCAATCTAGCAATCATGTTGAGATCTGAATGGGCAAATGCCCTCTATCCATTGATGTAAGTTTCATATCTGGTTTCGTTTTCGTTAGGAAGTTGTTTTGGAAAGAATGCAGTAGTTCTTATGATACTCCTCACTATTTTTCGGCGATTCTCCACTAGTCTGTCTTGTTGCCGTGTACACAAGGCTCTATATATCTCAGCGTAAACGACCTGACAATTGTCTAAATCTGACAGTCCTGGTAGCTCTGAATGGGCGAATGTCCCTCTATCCATTGATGTAAGTTTCATATCTGTTTTCGTTTTCGTTAGGAAGTTGTTTTGGAAAGAGTGCAGTAGTTCGTATGAAACTCCTAATTCTTTTTGGGCGATTCTCCACTTGTCTGTCATGTTGCTGTTTAAAGAAGGCTCCATATATCTCAGCATAAACGACCTGTGAGTTGGTGTAAATCTAGCAATCATTTTGAGATCTGAATGTGCAATTGTCCCTCTATCCATTGGTGTAAGTTTCATATCTGTTTTTGTTTTCGTTAGGAAG
>NW_028257770.1:0-46381 GCF_054643075.1 Acanthaster planci | reverse complement strand
ATACCTACACTGGTCAGTTTTTAGGAGATCCCACAATCCTTTGCAATTGGTCAAGGGAATGGCCAGAATGGCCAGAGAATATCAACCAATGAGCATTCAGATGCATAAAAGACGCGTTCCCCTTATATAGATGCCGGGTTGTTTTGTTCTTACGCGTAAGCGGACGCGCGCATGCTCCCTATAAAAGAGAGTATGCTACTCCAGCAGCACCAGTTACATTTGAGTCTTGAGAGAATAAACATGGATGCAGGATACACCTTTGGAGTCACTCCGTATTCTAGAACTCCGTATACCAAGATGATCGACGAAACACCCACGAGTCAAGAGTCAGAGCATTCCCAGAATATGGCGAGAGGGGACAAGGAGCCGCCAGCAGCTCAGAATCAAGACGCAGCCCGCTGGAGTCAAGAGGCTGGAGAAGGCCCAAGAGTGGTGAGAGCCATCAGAGATTACCCCCCGAATAACGCCTCGCTGAAGCTGGGACGAATTTTCCGAAATTCTTCCTCGACTGCCTCCTTTGACGATGTATTGCACTGGGTGAGAGAAGCTCTGGGAGACTACCAATGGAGAGTGTATCATGACGATGGCACTGGTAAACTCGCCAGCCACTTCCCCATCATTGCCGTCATCGAGGAGTCTGATGTAGTGACGGAGATGCGTCTTCGTCAATACCTGGTGGGCGCCGGCATCTCCCACATGTTCTACTGGAGATCCATCACTACCCCGATGGGTATCATGCATTCATTGGAGGAGAGGCCCGGAGTGAAGATGATTGGGGAGCATCTTCCATCGGATCCAGATGATACCCACCAATTGTTTTGGCTGGCAATATCTCAGGAATATATCGACTCACTGAGGCGCCATCGGGAAGCCACCCGTCAAGGAAACGTGGTCTTCATAAGCGAGGTAGTTTGGAAATACAAGCCACATCGCATGCCTTGTTTATTCGAAGATGTGTCTCGTCACGAAGACGAAGATACCCGTTTGAGATTCACTCGATTAATGCAATGGGGATATCAAGCAATGACAAAAGAGATGATCAAGTTTCGAAAAACTCAATTGATGATTGTCGATGAATTTGATACAGATTTGGGATTCATTTATAGGTATTTGATTGTGATTGACTCCAAGGATGTAGTTTGTTGATGATGAATTTGATTCAGGTGTTGTGATTCATTTATTGATTGATTCTGGAACATTTGGATTTCTCTGGCTTTTCCTTCACCCTATCAGTGCTATGCACTGACACTCCCCCCCCCCCATGGCTCTCGAAGAGATCGAAGAGAGCCCTCTAAAACTCCGGGTCTCCGAACCGTACCGGAAGAGGAGAGTCATACTATATGTTTACACACACATATATCCATATAAGGATCTGCTAATCCGATTCTTGTCTCATGGTCCTATATCCCATAAGAAACACATGAACAAGGAAAATCTCCGAAACTCCCAAGCAAATAATAAACTAATTTCGGAGAAATACAAATCACCGAAATTAAAATACATAAATCATTACGTTTAGGAGATTCAGCGAGCTCATCTCCATTACACTTTGCTGCATGGAGCCTTATGAGCTCTTTAGACATAACATGACAAAGGAAAATGTCCGAAACTCCCAAGCAAATCATAAAATACTTTCGGAGATCATTGACCCTAAGCCAACTAAGCCAACGATGAGTTTAATACCCAACGATGTTCAGCTCAGCAACCCGGAGATACAAGAGAATACCCAAGATGCTCCATTAGTCAACTCGGAGATCCAAGAGAATACCCAAGATACTCAGCGAAGCAACACTGAGATTCAACCCAAGAATACCAGAGATGCTCATCAAAGCAACTGGGAAATACAAGAAGAGAATCCCGGAGATGCTCAGCTTAGCGACTCGGAGATACAAGAAGAGATGACAAAATACATACGGACCAAAGGTGATTACTCAGACCCGTGTTCCCGAAAAACATCCAAATTTAATCTCAATGGGCCTAGAGCTCAAGATGCTACACGCGAAGAAGTGATTCGCGTAATTGCAGAAGCCCTTGGTGATTATCAATGGAGACTCTATGAACACGATGAGATGTATTTCGTTAGGAGTAGGTGGTGATCGATTTAACTTTTCGTTTTTTCGTTAGGAGTAGGAGAGTTCCATTGCTTTATTTCTTTTCTTGGGTAAGAACAGTTGATGGTCGATGGTGTTGTTTCTTTTATTCGTTAGGAGTAGTTAATGTTCAATGGTGTTTTTCTTTTATTCGTTAGGAGTAGTTGATTTATTGTATTACTTGCTTTCTTATCTGGGGATTAGAGATCAAACATGGTTCGAGTAAGGGATGTGTACATGTGCTCGTGCTCAATGACGCTAAGCGCACTCCCGTCCATTACATTACCCGGAGCCTCAGTGCACGCTCTATTGGCTACACGAGACACAGAATGACTTTAGATTTCGGGAGAGAAGACCGGGGCGATCTAAACGAACCGGGAGACGGAGAAGCTGTGTGTTTGTACACGTAAACTGTTTTATTCCCTTGCTGTCAAATAGTTTTTTCTTGTTATATACAGGGTGTGGTTCTTACAATGCATCTGAAAAAATCACCGAAATTACTTCCAGTTCTAAAAGTTCATGAGCACACGGAGACTATGTGCTACGGGTGCTATGGCAACGCGTATGATGTCATAATGCCATTGTGATGTCACAATGGGCTCATTTGCATATTTTGGTCTAGATCCGTGAGTAGGTTCTTTTTTAACATGGAGAGCTATGGACAAAGTCCTAGACTCCTAGTTCGAACCGGAAGAAGGACCATCATTACTATATATGAAAACGGAAAACGCATGCGCGGATTTCTGACAAACTCCTAACTCCTATAGAAAAATTAAAGTTACACTAGAAGAGTTCGAGATTAACTTTCTTTTATTCGATAGGAGTAGGAGTGTTCAAGGTAAACTTTCTTTTATTCGTTAGGAGTAGGTGAGGAATAACAATAGTTTCGGAGATCAGTGAACCCATACAAGTGCCAACCGGGAAAGGTTGAGTATTTTTCCTTAGTTGTTTCGGTGATTTTTTCACCTGTGGTATATGTTTTCTATCACCGAAACAACTAAGGAAAAATACCAAAGTTTTTTCGGCGAAAACAACTGATGAAAACAACAAATGACCTTCAACGGAGAAACACAACATTTGGGTGAACAACTCATTTCACCGAAATTACTTCTCATAAATCCCTTCGGTGAATTATCGTTTAGCTAAGCATACTCCGAGTTAAGATATACTCTGGAGAGTAGTTGGGAGTCGTGACGTCACAATGAAAACAACAAATGACCTTCAACGGAGAAACACAACATTTGGGTGAACAACTCTTCTGCTTTCTTTTATTCGATAGGAGTAGGAGTGTTCAAGTGTAGGAGACCGTTGGCTTTGCGATGTCCAAACGGTTGCTTCAGCCGAGACTGGCTCTTTCGTAGGTCGAATTTACGCTATTTAGCACCGTGTAACAGCCCAGTTTTCTTCACCGGACACGTTTTGGCATCCTTTATTCAAAGTGCTTCCTTTCGGAGGTGTGTGTGTGTGTGTGTTTTTTTAATTCACAATATGCAACAACAATAGAAAAAAAATACATGAAAGTGAGTATGGAGTAGAAAGTGGACTACACGTCATTAAGAACTTCCCAGGGAATAACAAAAACATACTCCAGACTACAAACAAACATAAAAGACACCAAAAAGACAAAACACAGGACATTACCAACTGAATTACAAGGTCAAATAACTCTTACAGATGACAGAAGAAAATTACAAATATCTCACAAAAAGAGGTTAGCCCATTTTTTCAGGAATTTATCAAATGTCCCGTTTCTCGTAGCAATGGCCTCCTCTATTTTGAAATACCGAAAAACAAACCTTTTAAAAACATCTATTGATAAGAAAGCTAAGTCGTGACACTTACTATCAAAAGGAAACTTTTTTGCCAGAACAGCAATCAGGGAGAGACGTTCTTTTTCTGGAAATAGGGTAGAGTTAAGCCAAGTGACAATATCCTTCCAAAACAATTGAATTTTTTCACAAAACCAAAACAGATGAAGCATACTCTCACGTTCTTCATTACAAAAGAAACAAATGTCAGAGTCCTTCTTTTTAATTTTATAAAGAAAAGTATTTGTTGGGATTAAAAACTGGATAAATTTATATTAAAAATACTGGAGCTTAGAATCCCTAGTAATTCTAAAAGGGATCTGGTAATCCTCTTCCCACTGTGGGGAAAATCCAAGTAATGCGGTCCACTTCTGCTGACATTTACTAGGCACTTGAGCTACAACCTGCGAGAATAAATTATAAACAAATTTTGAAGGTTTTTTCTGGTTACAAAGCTCATGGATCAGCAATGGAGGAAACTCAATTTCAGTTATTATATCAAAATGAATTAGCGGCGGCTTCCAAGCTCTAGGAAGTGCTTTTAGCAGACCAAAGTACTTGATAAAAGTGCAGTTAATGTTGCCATACTTCAGTTGAAACTCATGGAAAGTCAAAAAGCTTCCATTTTCTGAACAAAGATCTTTAACTGTTAAGATCCCTTCCTCCTTCCAGGTACGATAAAAAATACATTTCTTGTTAATTTTAACATTAGAATTAAGCCAAATGATTTCTGACAAGAAATTATTAGAATGATTTAAATTATGCAATTCAAACCAAGCCCTGACAACATCTTTCAGGAAACCATCTTTTAAAATATGGAATGGGAAATCAGACGGAGAAATATTTAAGTTCCAAATAATGTCATAAATTCCTGTTTGTCTGAAAACACCATTGATAAAAGTTTTCCACTTTGCCTTATTCGAATTGTCAAGAAGTCTCTTGATCCAAGTGCATTTAAGACCTTTTTGGAAAGACTCCAAATCGAGCATTTTCAAACCACCATGTCTGAAGTCATTGATTACAACTTTCCTGCTTACTCGATCAGGTTTCCCATTCCAAATGAATTTATAAATCAGTTTGTTAACCTGCGAAATGAATTCCTGAGGAGGATTAGGTAACACTGTCAATAAAAAGGTCAATTGAGACAGGGTCAAGCTTTTAACAATGGTAATCTTGCCAATGGGAGTCAGGTCTCTACTGGACCACAAATTTAACATAGTCTGAATTTTCTTCAACTGGCTGTCAAAGTTTAAATGAAACAAATCTTTCTCGTCATGGGTAAATAATACACCCAGGAATCTAACAGGCCCATTAGTCCAGGAGAGACCCCGACCAATCGGCTGGATATCTTTGTCAAATCTCAATGGACAAGTTTCATTGCCTTAGATTTATTAAAATTGACTTTAAGGCCAGACGCCAACTCAAAGCTATCAAGAATTTTAAAAGTAGACAAAATGGACTTTCTGCTCCCATCTAAAAAGATAGTAGTGTCATCTGCATAGGCACTAATTTTCAGTTCTGTATCTTCAGTCTGAATACCTACAATATCAGTAGAATGTCTGATACCAATTGCTAGCAATTCAGCTGCAATAATAAACAGATATGGGCTCAATGGACAACCTTGACGGACCCCTCTGGTAACATTAAATGAATCAGAGACATAACCATTATTAATAATGCAACTAGAAATATTGTAATAAAGAGTAGAAACCCACTTTATAAAATCATTTCCAAAATTGAAATATTTGAGACTTTTTTCCACAAATGGCCATTCTAATCTATCGAAAGCTTTTTCGAAATCCAGGAAAAGAATCACACCAGGAGTAGCATTTTCAGAAGTAAATTTAACAGTATCAAGTACAAGCCGAATATTCTCCCCAATATAACGATTTTTCATAAAACCGGTTTGGTCTTCATTGATAATTTTAGGGAGAACTAATTTCAGCCTGTTTGCAAGTGCTTTGGCACAGATTTTATACTCAACGTTTAGGAGAGAGATAGGACGCCAATTTTTCAAATCAGTAGGATTTTTACCTGGTTTAGGAATTAAATTGATTATCCCTCTCCTCTGATCTGCAGACATTTCCCCACAATTGAAAGAAAAGTTGAAATATGCTATCAAGTAATGTTTAATATCAGACCAAAAAACTTTATAAAATTCAGCTGGGATGCCATCGCAACCAGGCGTCTTATTATTGCTCATTTCTTTAAGGGCAGCAAGACATTCTTTTTCTTCCAGAGAACCATCACAGAGTAACTGGTCATCTTCAGTTAATTTATTCTCTAGATTGTTGAGAAGGAACTCGTCAAATTCGGACTGTTCTATAAGGTCGGACTTATATAAATTCAAATAGAAATTGAGCTCCTGTTTCAAGATGTCAGACTGGTCTGTGATGACATCACCATTCTCACATACAAGCTTGGAAATAGAGTTATTTTTAAAATTCCGTTTTTCTAAATTTTAAAAATACTTGCTATTTTTCTCACCAAACTCGGTCCAACGTGCCCGAGATCTCACAATGGCTCCCCTCGCATTACTTTCAAAAATTGTTTCCAACTGCCTTTGCTTAAATTTGAGGGAAGTCAACACCTCATCCGAAGGAGCCTCACAGTAAGCCTTCTCCAACTGCAAAATTTCAGATTCAAGCAAGTTAATTTCCAGCTTCTGAACATTTTTCTTCCTGGAGGCATACATGATTGTTTCCCCTCTAATCTCACTTTTAATAACCTCCCACAAAATGTTAGGGTTTGCTGAGGTGTTGACTTCTACAATATACTTAATGGCATTTTTAATTTGACAAACATACTCTTGTTCTGTCAATAACGAAGTATTCAATTTCCAAAAACCCTTACCCCTTTTGCTTTCAGCACTGGTGAGACATAAAGTAATCATAGAGTGGTCTGTTTTATAACCAGGAATAATGTCTGTTGAATCAGTGAAGCCCCAAAGATGCTTAGAAATTAAAAAGTAATCCAATCTACAAAGAATCGGCGGGGAATGATTTGATTTCCAACTAAAATGCTGAACACCAGGATTTTTTTCTCTCCAGACATCAATTAGTTCAAAAGAATCCATGATATTTGTGATTTTGTCTTGCACTCTGAAATTCGTACCAGGCTTACCACCCTTTTTGTCAAAAGTAACATTCCTTACAGCATTAAAGTCTCCACCTATAATGATATTCCCACATTCAAACTCTGACATTTTTTTAATGATCAAATCAAAAAACTCAGGCCGGTCTTCATTATACCCGTAAACATTAACTAAAGTGAACACATCACCGTCAACCTCAATATCAATTATGATGAATCTACCAGAAAAATCAATCAGATATTTTTAACAGAAAATTCCAAGTCATTCTTAAACAGAATAGCAACACCTGCCTTGCTAGATTTATCGTGGCTAAAAAAACTGGTATAACCCCACTCATTCGACCAAGTTTTCTCCGAATTAAATTCACTGTGGGTTTCTTGCAAAAAATATATTGAGAATTGTTTCTTTCTTAACCAAAGATAGACTTGTCTACGCTTTAGGTTATTGTTCATCCCTCTAACATTGAGGGAGCAAATATTCATTTTAACCATTTAGATCCTCAGAAAAAGGAACAGTCTGTAACATCTTCTCGCATCCATCCACAGAAAATGCATCATTGAAAAAAAAACAAAAGGAGAAACAGTGACATTTAGGTCTGAATATTGTTGCTAATAATATCAAAAATCCAGTTGGTAATAACACGACAGTTTCACAAAAACATTGAGACCAGACACACAACAAATAGGGCATGAAAAAAAAAACAACAACAACAGCAAAAAAAAAACCCACTCAAATTGTTCTGCAAATGTCTCGGCGTTCTTCTGGAGGAACACAAATATCTCTTGGCAAATCCCTATGGGCTCCGGCCCTTGCCAAAGTTCTGATACAAGTACTTCATGCTATCAGCCTCATCTCTATCAAGGATCCTCCAGCTGTCTCCATCTTTTATCCTCAGTCTAGCAGGGTAGGATAAATACACTCGCCTAGCTGGGTTTTCCTGCTGGAGAAGTCTCTTAAAGTGTAGCATTTCCCGTCGCTTCTTCAGTACCTCAGGAGTAAAGTCCTCTGACACGAAGACCTTCTGATTCTTGTAAGGATTGTTCTTTAACATTTTGGGAGCAGCTCTCAAGATCATCTGTTTATCAGAGTAGCGGAGGAAAGCCACATGAATTGGACGTATTCCCTTACCCTTGGTTGGAACAGCCGGTGATCTATGAGCCCTCTCCATTTGCATATCGGCAGCACTTGAAATCTTCATGTGATCTACCAGAAAATTCTTGATGAATGAGGTACAGGATTCATAATCATCCTCACTTCCTTCTGGAATATGAAGAAACACAAGGTTGTTTCTGCAAAGACGGTTAGAGAGATCTTCCACTTGCTTTTTTAGCTCTCGTACTTCTTCACCATTAGCTTTGCCGCCCACGGCTTCATCCATGAAATTCATTCCTTCCTTCATGTCTTCCATGTCCTTGTTTAGGATGTCAATATTTCTCTCTACCTTATCAACTCTTGTAGCCAAAACTTCTGGTAGGTCCAGCTTCTCTAACTTCTTCAAGACAGAGTCCAATTTACTGCTGCAGTCGCAATGCTGATTCAGAGTGTGCACCGCTGTTGAGTCTAACACTGAACCTGTTGAATGTGTTGTATTGTGTGTACTGTCACGCGATGCAAGGGCGGCGCCATGTTGCATTCCGTTGTCCTGAGAAAAATCCACGGACTTTCCGGCCTTAATTCGCTCTTTATTGTTCTGTGAAACTCTCGTTGTCCTAGGCATTTTGTCAGTACATCCACACGAACGACTAGGATAGCTTATTTTCGAAACAATATCTTAAAAAAACTAAAAAAAAACGAAGATGGCGGCTGAGCAGCAGGCCCTACAATGGGCTCTGACGTTTTTGTCAATTTGTTACGCACATACTTTGATTTATGGTGTAAGCTGCATACCACCGAAGAGAGTTTGTCTTGGAGAATCCACTGGTTCACAGGTCCAGGAGTTTAAGGACACTGTGGTGGAAATCTGGGCAGATTTTGTGTTGGATTTTGAACAACAACATCCAGTGTTTCAACCTTGCACTGTAAGCCATCTCACCCAAGCTACCACGCCTGACCGACCCTATTGTGGCAAGCAGGAGAGGTATTGTGTGGAGACTAACAGCCATTGTTGCTTCCTGTCCATCTTAAGCAAGCACCCTACTCCATGCACAACCTGGCTACACTTCAAAAATCTCTCGAGGACTAAAAACAAGAGTAAGTTTGGAAAGATTCCAGTCCTATACTACCAAAATACAACAGCTTCTTACCACATATTGCTAGCTGTGTCTGGAGACATAGAACTCAACCCGGGGCCTGTGAAGGACCCCTGTGGCAACTGCAGTCGGCCAGTGAAATGCAACCAACGATCTCTTCTTTGTGAAGATTGTAATAAATTTTGGCACCTGAAATGCATCCCTGATGTGTCGATCACGCAATACATGAATCTGATCTCAAGTACCGTTGACTGGTTTTGTCCACATTGTGTCTACAAACTTCCGTTTTCTTCGTGCACTGATACCTCATTCCAGGAATTATTTGACAGTGATCGAACGCTGAATACAGCTTTGGAACCGGATACTGGCTTGAGAGTGCATTTTCCTACACCTCCAGCGAATCGAAACATCTCTGGGCTACTTCTGAACAGTCGCAGCATACGAAATAAGCAGCAAGAACTGCTGTCACATCTTGAACTCCATCCTGTTGATATTGTCTGCATTACTGAGACGTGGTTGTCACCTGATGATGTATTTTGTCCAGCTGGATATTCCATCATTCGACGTGACCGCAGTAATGGCCGTGGTGGTGGTATTATGGCAATGGTGAAGGACTGTTTGCTACCAACTCAGCTTGATCATCTGACTGCAGCATCAGTGAAAAGAAGTGGGAATAGGATTGCCTCAACCTTTCCTGGTTGGCACTTTGATTTATTCGGGAATTTTGCTCATCGCTTGATTTTAACATAAGCACAAGGGCAAAGCCAACGCTTTGTTTAGAGTTTCCAAGCGCAGACTGCGCGCTGCATATTAAACGAGGTAGTCGCGCATTTGAACAATGCCAGAATATTTGCAAACTGTTGCGTATGTGCCGCGCGTTGCACATTCCAGGTGCGTTGCTCGGTTTCCAGTAAGCAAGTAAACAAAAAGGCCTGACACAATATAATGTAAGAAACTGCAGCGACGAGTACATATTTTCTGGCTGTATTCTGCAAGCTGCAGAAGAAAAAAAAACACACCTCCGAAAGGAAGCACTTTGAATAAAGGATGCCAAAACGTGTCCGCTGAAGAAAACTGGGCTGCTACACGGTGCTAAATAGCGTAAATTCGACCTACGAAAGAGCCAGTCTCGGCTGAAGCAACCGTTTGGACATCGCAATCTCTAAGTATGCCTTTTCCTTGGTCGTTGTCGGCGTTGACTAATTGACAGTGTTTGGCAAGCAAGGAAGACTGTATTTTGAATTCAGAAGTCGCTGGTGTAAGACGTCCTGCATTTGAGAGGGATCATTGCCAGTAGCTGCCTTGAAAGGGAATGAAAAATGCTTTTGATATTTGAGCCCAACGTTTTTCTGACTGCAGCATCAGTGAAAAGAAGTGGGAATAGGATTGCCTCAACCTTTCCTGGTTGGCACTTTGATTTATTCGGAAATTTTGCTCATCGCTTGATTTTAACATAAGCACAAGGGCAAAGCCAACGCTTTGTTTAGAGTTTCCAAGCGCAGACTGCGCGCTGCATATTAAACGAGGTAGTCGCGCATTTGAACAATGCCAGAATATTTGCAAACTGTTACGTATGTGTCGCGCGTTGCACATTCCAGGCGCGTTGCTCGGTTTCCAGTAAGCAAGTAAACAAAAAGGCCTGACACAATATAATGTAAGAAACTGCAGCGACGAGTACATATTTTCTGGCTGTATTCT
This sequence comes from Acanthaster planci, assembly GCF_054643075.1. Classification (NCBI taxonomy): domain Eukaryota; kingdom Metazoa; phylum Echinodermata; class Asteroidea; order Valvatida; family Acanthasteridae; genus Acanthaster; species Acanthaster planci. The sequence continues at coordinate 35,502 of NW_028257770.1, read as the reverse complement.
GCAACCTGCAGAAGAAAAAAAAACACACCTCCGAAAGGAAGCACTTTGAATAAAGGATGCCAAAACGTGTCCGCTGAAGAAAACTGGGCTGCTACACGGTGCTAAATAGCGTAAATTCGACCTACGAAAGAGCCAGTCTCGGCTGAAGCAACCGTTTGGACATCGCAATCTCTAAGTATGCCTTTTCCTTGGTCGTTGTCGGCGTTGACTAATTGACAGTGTTTGGCAAGCAAGGAAGACTGTATTTTGAATTCAGAAGTCGCTGGTGTAAGACGTCCTGCATTTGAGAGGGATCATTGCCAGTAGCTGCCTTGAAAGGGAATGAAAAATGCTTTTGATATTTGAGCCCAACGTTTTTCTGACTGCAGCATCAGTGAAAAGAAGTGGGAATAGGATTGCCTCAACCTTTCCTGGTTGGCACTTTGATTTATTCGGAAATTTTGCTCATCGCTTGATTTTAACATAAGCACAAGGGCAAAGCCAACGCTTTGTTTAGAGTTTCCAAGCGCAGACTGCGCGCTGCATATTAAACGAGGTAGTCGCGCATTTGAACAATGCCAGAATATTTGCAAACTGTTACGTATGTGTCGCGCGTTGCACATTCCAGGCGCGTTGCTCGGTTTCCAGTAAGCAAGTAAACAAAAAGGCCTGACACAATATAATGTAAGAAACTGCAGCGACGAGTACATATTTTCTGGCTGTATTCTGCAACCTGCAGAAGAAAAAAAAACACACCTCCGAAAGGAAGCACTTTGAATAAAGGATGCCAAAACGTGTCCGCTGAAGAAAACTGGGCTGCTACACGGTGCTAAATAGCGTAAATTCGACCTACGAAAGAGCCAGTCTCGGCTGAAGCAACCGTTTGGACATCGCAATCTCTAAGTATGCCTTTTCCTTGGTCGTTGTCGGCGTTGACTAATTGACAGTGTTTGGCAAGCAAGGAAGACTGTATTTTGAATTCAGAAGTCGCTGGTGTAAGACGGCCTGCATTTGATAGGGATCATTGCCAGTAGCTGCCTTGAAAAGGAATGAAAAATGCTTTTGATATTTGAGCCCAACGTTTTTCTGACTGCAGCATCAGTGAAAAGATGTGGGAATAGGATTGCCTCAACCTTTCCTGGTTGGCACTTTGATTTATTCGGAAATTTTGCTCATCGCTTGATTTTAACATAAGCACAAGGGCAAAGCCAACGCTTTGTTTAGAGTTTCCAAGCGCAGACTGCGCGCTGCATATTAAACGAGGTAGTCGCGCATTTGAACAATGCCAGAATATTTGCAAACTGTTGCGTATGTGCCGCGCGTTGCACATTCCAGGCGCGTTGCTCGGTTTCCAGTAAGCAAGTAAACAAAAAGGCCTGACACAATATAATGTAAGATACTGCAGCGACGAGTACATATTTTCTGGCTGTATTCTGCAGCCTGCAGAAGAAAAAAAAAACACACCTCCGAAAGGAAGCACTTTGAATAAAGGATGCCAAAACGTTTTTCTGCGCATGCGTCGGCGTAAGTGAGCACGTTTTTAAGTGGGCTCCGGCCAGACCAGAAATTTATTATTATTATTATTATTATTTATTCGGCCTTCAACAAGACAATGACAGCAAAAACAAGTGATAAAAGAAGTAAGACGAGTTAAAAGGAAAAAAACAAAAACAAAAACAAGACATTACCCCAACCAAGTCGGCCCGGAATGACAAAAGTATAATAAAACACTGTGACCCAAGGGCCTGCCAATCCTAACTTGGAGGGAAACACAAGAAGATCTTAAGCGACAATATTACAAGTACAACAAATAAATAAACATGAAATATAAATATATTACATAAATTCAAACAAAATAAACTAAATAAATTTCTCACATTTATAAATCAAAGCAAAACAAAAAATCGGATAAACAAGCAAGAATGGCATTAGAGAGCAGAGCAAATAAAAAAGCAATAAAATGCATAAAAGAGCAAGCATAAAATAAAAAGCAGAAGAGCATCTACATGACCTCTGAATAAAAAGAATACATTTATACAAAAACTAATAAACACAGGGAGAGCAAGAAGAGAGCAAGGGTAATATGCAAGGGGAAAAGGCAAAAATAGCATAAAGAACAGAGCAATAAAAAGGCAGTAAAACACAGAATCGAGACAGAGTATTAAAAAGAAACAAATACACGAACAAAATGAACAAGCAGGAAAATACAAATTAAGCGGTAGCTACGGTTGCATAATGCATGATACGACAAATGAAAAATAGCAACAAACAAAAACTCCTCCATAACAACAAGAAATCAGTAGTAGCAAAATAAATTACTCTTTGAGGATGAACCGAGCGTAAGGGGAACAAAACAGAGCAATACATATGTGCTAGAGGAAACTCAACACTTAGGCTTCGTGAAAATGAGTGGATAGAGCTGCATTGAAGTGATTCAAGGAACCTATTAGAAGGGAGTCCTTAATATTTGATGGCAAACTACTCCAAATCCTTGGAAAGACATGGCTAGGTGTGTTCTTAAAAGCAAGAGTCCTGGCAAATTGATGGTTAAACGAGAGAATATCTTGATGCCGAGTGTTAACTGTTATGTTGGCTTTGACAGACTGACAGTCTACCAAGCCAAACAGACATTTCACTGTGAACATGATCATGTTTCTGTCTCTGCGTGCTTGCAAAGTCATCCAGTTTAGTTTTTGAAGTCTCTCCTCATAGGGCATCTCCCCTTTATGCTGCTTTAGGCACATCCTACTCGCCCTTCTTTGAACTTTCTCCAGTTTGGCAGCATTTGACTCGGTGTAAGGGTGCCATGCTGGCAGGCCGTATTCCAGTATTGGCAAAACAAGTGAACGATACAAGGATGCCAAGGCTTTAGGTGATGATCCACCGGCAGTCTGCCAAATGAAGCTAAGAGTTCTGTTTGCCTTAGATACAGTGGTGGCCACATGATCGTTCCAGTTCAGTGAGTCATTGAGGGTAACACCTAGATATTTGAATGTTGAAGTTGGAGTCAAAGGGGTTCCGTGCAGTTCATATTTGGGAAGAGCAGTTGCTTTCCGAGATCTTGAAATGTGCATGACCTTGGATTTTGTAGGGTTTAACTGCATGCCGTTGCATTCACTCCATCGTTGGACTTCTGCAAGGTCTAATTGAAGAGACTCCTGGTCATCACGAGATGTGATTGGTTGGTACAGGAGCGTATCGTCTGCAAACAGCAAGCAGTTGGTGGTAATGTTGCGGGCAATATCACCAACGAACAAATTGAACAAGAGGGGGCCAAGGACACTCCCCTGTGGGACACCAGAAGTAACTGGTGCCCATTTAGAGAAACATCCCTGGTAAACAACTCGTTGTTGACGCCCTGTTAGAAATGACTTTATCCATGCCCAGGTTGGTCCCCTGATGTTGTAGTTGCTGGCTAGCTTGTTAAGTAGGATGTGGTGTGGCATGGTGTCAAATGCCTTACTGAAGTCCAGGAAAATGACGTCAATGCGTGGAGGTTGTGGTTTATCCATGATAGATGTCCAATCGTGAATTGTGTTGGCCAGTTGAGTAACACATGATTTTCCATGTGTAAATCCATGTTGCTGAGGGTTATTGAGGCAGTATGCTGTAATATGGCTGTTAATATTGTCGGCAACAGCCCTTTCCAAAACCTTGATGTCCGTTCGGCTGCCAGACTTATACACTGGAGTGATTTGTGAACGCTTCCAATCAGTAGGGAGGACACCAGTAACTAATGAAGTGTTCATCAATCGCATTAGTGGCGGAGCGATTGATGATGCAGTTGCTTTGAGTACTCTCGGTGGTATGGCGTCATAACCTGGTGCTTTCTGGGGATTCAGGTTAGACAAGGACTTGATAAGCCAGCCAAGGTTTACAGTTACAGGAGGCATCTCTGGGATAGGTAGACTGCATGCCGGTGCTGTTTCAGCAGAAGCCGTTGAGGGGGTAAGGACGGAAGTGAAAAAATTGTTGAATGCTTCACAGATATCAACAGGTTTGTTAACCTGCACATCGCCAATCTTGAATGCTGGTGGGCATCTGGATTTCCTTTGTTCTTTGACGAATTTCCAAAAGCTGCGTTTATTGTCTGGTAAATTGAACAGACTATTGACATACTTCCAGTATTCTTTTTTCGTTGTGTTCTTAACCTCATTCCGTGTTTGCCTATAGTTCCTCCAGTCATCGCTGTTACCAGATGATTTAGCTTTGATGAAGAGCGCTCTTTTCTGTTTTATAAGCCATTTCAATGCCGGGGTAATCGCTGTTGAGTCTAACACTGAACCTGTTGAATGTGTTGTATTGTGTGTACTGTCACGCGATGCAAGGGCGGCGCCATGTTGCATTCCGTTGTCCTGAGAAAAATCCACGGACTTTCCGGCCTTAATTCGCTCTTTATTGTTCTGTGAAGCTCTCGTTGTCCTAGGCATTTTGTCAGTACATCCACACGAACGACTAGGATAGCCTATTTTCGAAACAATATCTTAAAAAAACGTGAAAACCGTGATAAATTTCTGGTCTGGCCCGGAGCCCACTTAAAAACGTGCTCACTTACGCCGACGCATGCGCAGAAAAACGTTTTGGCATCCTTTATTCAAAGTGCTTCCTTTCGGAGGTGTGTTTTTTTTTCTTCTGCAGGTTGCAGAATACAGCCAGAAAATATGTACTCGTCGCTGCAGTTTCTTACATTATATTGTGTCAGGCCTTTTTGTTTACTTGCTTACTGGAAACCGAGCAACGCGCCTGGAATGTGCAACGCGCGACACATACGTAACAGTTTGCAAATATTCTGGCATTGTTCAAATGCGCGACTACCTCGTTTAATATGCAGCGCGCAGTCTGCCCTTGGAAACTCTAAACAAAGCGTTGGCTTTGCCCTTGTGCTTATGTTAAAATCAAGCGATGAGCAAAATTTCCGAATAAATCAAAGTGCCAACCAGGAAAGGTTGAGGCAATCCTATTCCCACTTCTTTTCACTGATGCTGCAGTCAGAAAAACGTTGGGCTCAAATATCAAAAGCATTTTTCATTCCCTTTCAAGGCAGCTACTGGCAATGATCCCTCTCAAATGCAGGCCGTCTTACACCAGCGACTTCTGAATTCAAAATACAGTCTTCCTTGCTTGCCTGCAAACCAAACACTGTCAATTAGTCAACGCCGACAACGACCAAGGAAAAGGCATACTTAGAGATTGCGATGTCCAAACGGTTGCTTCAGCCGAGACTGGCTCTTTCGTAGGTCAAATTTACGCTATTTAGCACCGTGTAGCAGCCCAGTTTTCTTCAGCGGACACGTTTTGGCATCCTTTATTCAAAGTGCTTCCTTTCGGAGGTGTGTTTTTTTTCTTCTGCAGGTTGCAGAATACAGCCAGAAAATATGTACTCGTCGCTGCAGTATCTTACATTATATTGTGTCAGGCCTTTTTGTTTACTTGCTTACTGGAAACCGAGCAACGCACCTGGAATGTGCAACGCGCGGCACATATGCAACAGTTTGCAAATATTCTGGCATTGTTCAAATGCGCGATTACCTCGTTTAATATGCAGCGCGCAGTCTGCGCTTGGAAACTCTAAACAAAGCGTTGGCTTTGCCCTTGTGCTTATGTTAAAATCAAGCGATGAGCAAAATTTCCGAATAAATCAAAGTGCCAACCAGGAAAGGTTGAGGCAATCCTATTCCCACTTCTTTTCACTGATGCTGCAGTCAGAAAAACGTTGGGCTCAAATATCAAAAGCATTTTTCATTCCCTTTCAAGGCAGCTACTGGCAATGATCCCTCTCAAATGCAGGCCGTCTTACACCAGCGACTTCTGAATTCGAAATACAGTCTTCTTTGCTTGCCAAACACTGTCAATTAGTCAACGCCGACAACGACCAAGGAAAAGGCATACTTAGAGATTGCGATGTCCAAACGGTTGCTTCAGCCGAGACTGGCTCTTTCGTAGGTCGAATTTACGCTATTTAGCACCGTGTAGCAGCCCAGTTTTCCTCACCGAACACGTTTTGGCATCCTTTATTCAAAGTGCTTCCTTTCGGAGGTGTGTTTTTTTCTCTTCTGCAGGTTTCAGAATACAGCCAGAAAATATGCACTCGTCGCTGCAGTATCTTACATTATATTGTGTCAGGCCTTTTTGTTTACTTGCTTACTGGAAACCGAGCAACGCACCTGGAATGTGCAACGCGCGGCAGATACGCAACAGTTTGCAAATATTCTGGCATTGTTCAAATGCGCGAGTACCTCGTTTAATATGCAGCGCGCAGTCTGCGCTTGGAAACTCTAAAAAAGCGTTGGCTTTGCCCTTGTGCTTATGTTAAAATCAAGCGATGAGCAAAATTTCCGAATAAATCAAAGTGCCAACCAGGAAAGGTTGAGGCAATCCTATTCCCACTTCTTTTCACTGATGCTGCAGTCAGAAAAACGTTGGGCTCAAATATCAAAAACATTTTTCATTCCTTTTCAAGGCAGCTACTGGCAATGATCCCTATCAAATGCAGGCCGTCTTACACCAGCGACTTCTGAATTCAAAATACAGTCTTCCTTGCTTGCCAAACACTGTCAATTAGTCAACGCCGACAACGACCAAGGAAAAGGCATACTTAGAGATTGCGATGTCCAAACGGTTGCTTCAGGCGAGACTGGCTCTTTCGTAGGTCGAATTTACGCTATTTAGCACCGTGTAGCAGCCCAGTTTTCCTCACCGGACACGTTTTGGCATCCTCTATTCAAAGTGCTTCCTTTCGGAGGTGTGTTTTTTTTTCTTCTGCATGTTGCAGAATACAGCCAGAAAATATGTACTCGTCGCTGCAGTATCTTACATTATATTGTGTCAGGCCTTTTTGTTTACTTGCTTACTGGAAACCGAGCAACGCACCTGGAATGTGCAACGCGCGGCAAATACGCAACAGTTTGCAAATATTCTGGCATTGTTCAAATGCGCGACTACCTCGTTTAATATGCAGCGCGCAGTCTGCGCTTGGAAACTCTAAAAAAGCGTTGGCTTTGCCCTTGTGCTTATGTTAAAATCAAGCGATGAGCAAAATTTCCGAATAAATCAAAGTGCCAACCAGGAAAGGTTGAGGCAATCCTATTCCCACATCTTTTCACTGATGCTGCAGTCAGAAAAACGTTGGGCTCAAATATCAAAAGCATTTTTCATTCCTTTTCAAGGCAGCTACTGGCAATGATCCCTTTCAAATGCAGGCCGTCTTACACCAGCGACTTCTGAATTCGAAATACAGTCTTCCTTGCTTGCCTGCAAACCAAACACTGTCAATTAGTCAACGCCGACAACGACCAAGGAAAAGGCATACTTAGAGATTGCGATGTCCAAACGGTTGCTTCAGCCGAGACTGGCTCTTTCGTAGGTCGAATTTACGCTATTTAGCACCGTGTAGCAGCCCAGTTTTCTTCACCGGACATGTTTTGGCATCCTTTATTCAAAGTGCTTCCTTTCGGAGGTGTGTTTTTTTTCTTCTGCAGCTTGCAGAATACAGCCAGAAAATATGTACTCGTCGCTGCAGTATCTTACATTATATTGTGTCAGGCCTTTTTGTTTACTTGCTTACTGGAAACCGAGCAATGCACCTGGAATGTGCAACGCGCGGCACATACCCAACAGTTTGCAAATATTCTGGCATTGTTCAAATGCGCGACTACCTCGTTTAATATGCAGCGCGCAGTCTGCGCTTGGAAACTCTAAACAAAGCGTTGGCTTTGCCCTTGTGCTTATGTTAAAATCAAGCGATGAGCAAAATTTCCGAATAAATCAAAGTGCCAACCAGGAAAGGTTGAGGCAATTCTATTCCCACTTCTTTTCACTGATGCTGCAGTCAGAAAAACGTTGGGCTCAATTATCAAAAGCATTTTTCATTCCCTTTCAAGGCAGCTACTGGCAATGATCCCTCTCAAATGCAGGCCGTCTTACACCAGCGACTTCTGAATTCGAAATACAGTCTTCCTTGCTTGCCAAACACTGTCAATTAGTCAACGCCGACAACGACCAAGGAAAAGGCATACTTAGAGATTGCGATGTCCAAACGGTTGCTTCAGTCGAGACTGGCTCTTTTGTAGGTCGAATTTACGCTATTTAGCACCGTGTAGCAGCCCAGTTTTCCTCACCGGACACGTTTTGGCATCCTTTATTCAAAGTGCTTCCTTTCGGAGGTGTGTTTTTTTTTCTTCTGCAGGTTGCAGAATACAGCCAGAAAATATGTACTCGTCGCTGCAGTATCTTACATTATATTGTGTCAGGCCTTTTTGTTTACTTGCTTACTGGAAACCGAGCAACGCAACTGGAATGTGCAACGCGCGGCACATATGCAACAGTTTGCAAATATTCTGGCATTGTTCAAATGCGCGACTACCTCGTTTAATATGCAGCGCGCAGTCTGCGCTTGGAAACTCTTAAAAAGCGTTGGCTTTGCCCTTGTGCTTATGTTAAAATCAAGCGATGAGCAAAATTTCCGAATAAATCAAAGTGCCAACCAGGAAAGGTTGAGGCAATCCTATTCCCACTTCTTTTCACTGATGCTGCAGTCAGAAAAACGTTGGGCTCAAATATCAAAAGCATTTTTCATTCCCTTTCAAGGCAGCTACTGGCAATGATCCCTCTCAAATGCAGGCCGTCTTACACCAGCGACTTCTGAATTCAAAATACAGTCTTCCTTGCTTGCCTGCAAACCAAACACTGTCAATTAGTCAACGCCGACAACAACCAAGGAAAAGGCATACTTAGAGATTGTGATGTCTAAACGGTTGCTTCAGCCGAGACTGGCTCTTTCGTAGGTCAAATTTACGCTATTTAGCACCGTGTAGCAGCCCATTTTTTTCCATCGGACACGTTTTGGCATCCTTTATTCAAAGTGCTTCCTTTCGGAGGTGTGTTTTTTTTTCTTCTGCATGTTGCAGAATACAGCCAGAAAATATGTACTCGTCGCTGCAGTATCTTACATTATATTGTGTCAGGCCTTTTTGTTTACTTGCTTACTGGAAACCGAGCAACGCGCCTGGAATGTGCAACGCGCGGCACAGACGCAACAGTTTGCAAATATTCTGGCATTGTTCAAATGCGCGACTACCTCGTTTAATATGCAGCGCGCAGTCTGCGCTTGGAAACTCTAAACAAAGCGTTGGCTTTGCCCTTGTGCTTATGTTAAAATCAAGCGATGAGCAAAATTTCCGAATAAATCAAAGTGCCAACCAAGAAAGGTTGAGGCAATCCTATTCCCACATCTTTTCACTGATGCTGCAGTCAGAAAAACGTTGGGCTCAAATATCAAAAGCATTTTTCATTCCCTTTCAAGGCGGCTACTGGCAATGATCCCTCTCAAATGCAGGCCGTCTTACACCAGCGACTTCTGAATTCAAAATACAGTCTTCCTTGCTTGCCTGCAAACCAAACACTGTCAATTAGTCAACGCCGACAACGACCAAGGAAAAGGCATACTTAGAGATTGCGATGTCCAAACGGTTGCTTCAGCCGAGACTGGCTCTTTTGTAGGTCAAATTTACGCTATTTAGCACCGTGTAGCAGCCCAGTTTTCTCCATCGGACACGTTTTGGCATCCTTTATTCAAAGTGCTTCCTGTCGGAGGTGTGTTTTTTTTTCTTCTGCATGTTGCAGAATACAGCCAGAAAATATGTACTCGTCGCTGCAGTATCTTACATTATATTGTGTCAGGCCTTTTTGTTTACTTGCTTACTGGAAACCGAACAACGCAACTGGAATGTGCAACGCGCGGCACATATGCAACAGTTTGCAAATATTCTGGCATTGTTCAAATGCGTGACTACCTCGTTTAATATGCAGCGCGCAGTCTGCGCTTGGAAACTCTTAAAAAGCGTTGGCTTTGCCCTTGTGCTTATGTTAAAATCAAGCGATGAGCAAAATTTCCGAATAAATCAAAGTGCCAACCAGGAAAGGTTGAGGCAATCCTATTCCCACTTCTTTTCACTGATGCTGCAGTCAGAAAAACGTTGGGCTCAAATATCAAAAGCATTTTTCATTCCCTTTCAAGGCAGCTACTGGCAATGATCCCTCTCAAATGCAGGCCGTCTTACACCAGCGACTTCTGAATTCAAAATACAGTCTTCCTTGCTTGCCTGCAAACCAAACACTGTCAATTAGTCAACGCCGACAACAACCAAGGAAAAGGCATACTTAGAGATTGCGATGTCCAAACGGTTGCTTCAGCCGAGACTGGCTCTTTCGTAGGTCAAATTTACGCTATTTAGCACCGTGTAGCAGCCCATTTTTTTCCATCGGACACGTTTTGGCATCCTTTATTCAAAGTGCTTCCTGTCGGAGGTGTGTTTTTTTTTCTTCTGCAGGTTGCAGAATACAGCCAGAAAATATGTACTCGTCGCTGCAGTATCTTACATTATATTGTGTCAGGCCTTTTTGTTTACTTGCTTACTGGAAACCGAGCAACGCGCCTGGAATGTGCAACGCGCGGCACAGACGCAACAGTTTGCAAATATTCTGGCATTGTTCAAATGCGCGACTACCTCGTTTAATATGCAGCGCGCAGTCTGCGCTTGGAAACTCTAAACAAAGCGTTGGCTTTGCCCTTGTGCTTATGTTAAAATCAAGCGATGAGCAAAATTTCCGAATAAATCAAAGTGCCAACCAAGAAAGGTTGAGGCAATCCTATTCCCACATCTTTTCACTGATGCTGCAGTCAGAAAAACGTTGGGCTCAAATATCAAAAGCATTTTTCATTCCCTTTCAAGGCGGCTACTGGCAATGATCCCTCTCAAATGCAGGCCGTCTTACACCAGCGACTTCTGAATTCAAAATACAGTCTTCCTTGCTTGCCTGCAAACCAAACACTGTCAATTAGTCAACGCCGACAACGACCAAGGAAAAGGCATACTTAGAGATTGCGATGTCCAAACGGTTGCTTCAGCCGAGACTGGCTCTTTTGTAGGTCAAATTTACGCTATTTAGCACCGTGTAGCAGCCCAGTTTTCTCCATCGGACACGTTTTGGCATCCTTTATTCAAAGTGCTTCCTGTCGGAGGTGTGTTTTTTTTTCTTCTGCATGTTGCAGAATACAGCCAGAAAATATGTACTCGTCGCTGCAGTATCTTACATTATATTGTGTCAGGCCTTTTTGTTTACTTGCTTACTGGAAACCGAGCAACGCAACTGGAATGTGCAACGCGCGGCACATATGCAACAGTTTGCAAATATTCTGGCATTGTTCAAATGCGCGACTACCTCGTTTAATATGCAGCGCGCAGTCTGCGCTTGGAAACTCTAAACAAAGCGTTGGCTTTGCCCTTGTGCTTATGTTAAAATCAAGCGATGAGCAAAATTTCCGAATAAATCAAAGTGCCAACCAGGAAAGGTTGAGGCAATCCTATTCCCACTTCTTTTCACTGATGCTGCAGTCAGAAAAACGTTGGGCTCAAATATCAAAAGCATTTTTCATTCCCTTTCAAGGCAGCTACTGGCAATGATCCCTCTCAAATGCAGGCCGTCTTACACCAGCGACTTCTGAATTCGAAATACAGTCTTCTTTGCTTGCCAAACACTGTCAATTAGTCAACGCCGACAACGACCAAGGAAAAGGCATACTTAGAGATTGCGATGTCCAAACGGTTGCTTCAGCCGAGACTGGCTCTTTCGTAGGTCGAATTTACGCTATTTAGCACCGTGTAGCAGCCCAGTTTTCCTCACCGAACACGTTTTGGCATCCTTTATTCAAAGTGCTTCCTTTCGGAGGTGTGTTTTTTTCTCTTCTGCAGGTTTCAGAATACAGCCAGAAAATATGCACTCGTCGCTGCAGTATCTTACATTATATTGTGTCAGGCCTTTTTGTTTACTTGCTTACTGGAAACCGAGCAACGCACCTGGAATGTGCAACGCGCGGCAGATACGCAACAGTTTGCAAATATTCTGGCATTGTTCAAATGCGCGAGTACCTCGTTTAATATGCAGCGCGCAGTCTGCGCTTGGAAACTCTAAAAAAGCGTTGGCTTTGCCCTTGTGCTTATGTTAAAATCAAGCGATGAGCAAAATTTCCGAATAAATCAAAGTGCCAACCAGGAAAGGTTGAGGCAATCCTATTCCCACTTCTTTTCACTGATGCTGCAGTCAGAAAAACGTTGGGCTCAAATATCAAAAACATTTTTCATTCCTTTTCAAGGCAGCTACTGGCAATGATCCCTCTCAAATGCAGGCCGTCTTACACCAGCGACTTCTGAATTCAAAATACAGTCTTCCTTGCTTGCCAAACACTGTCAATTAGTCAACGCCAACAACGACCAAGGAAAAGGCATACTTAGAGATTGCGATGTCCAAACGGTTGCTTCAGCCGAGACTGGCTCTTTCGTAGGTCGAATTTACGCTATTTAGCACCGTGTAGCAGCCCAGTTTTCTTCACCGGACATGTTTTGGCATCCTTTATTCAAAGTGCTTCCTTTCGGAGGTGTGTTTTTTTTCTTCTGCAGCTTGCAGAATACAGCCAGAAAATATGTACTCGTCGCTGCAGTATCTTACATTATATTGTGTCAGGCCTTTTTGTTTACTTGCTTACTGGAAACCGAGCAACGCACCTGGAATGTGCAACGCGCGGCACATACCCAACAGTTTGCAAATATTCTGGCATTGTTCAAATGCGCGACTACCTCGTTTAATATGCAGCGCGCAGTCTGCGCTTGGAAACTCTAAACAAAGCGTTGGCTTTGCCCTTGTGCTTATGTTAAAATCAAGCGATGAGCAAAATTTCCGAATAAATCAAAGTGCCAACCAGGAAAGGTTGAGGCAATTCTATTCCCACTTCTTTTCACTGATGCTGCAGTCAGAAAAACGTTGGGCTCAAATATCAAAAGCATTTTTCATTCCCTTTCAAGGCAGCTACTGGCAATGATCCCTCTCAAATGCAGGCCGTCTTACACCAGCGACTTCTGAATTCAAAATACAGTCTTCCTTGCTTGCCAAACACTGTCAATTAGTCAACGCCGACAACGACCAAGGAAAAGGCATACTTAGAGATTGCGATGTCCAAACGGTTGCTTCAGTCGAGACTGGCTCTTTTGTAGGTCGAATTTACGCTATTTAGCACCGTGTAGCAGCCCAGTTTTCCTCACCGGACACGTTTTGGCATCCTCTATTCAAAGTGCTTCCTTTCGGAGGTGTGTTTTTTTTTCTTCTGCAGGTTGCAGAATACAGCCAGAAAATATGTACTCGTCGCTGCAGTATCTTACATTATATTGTGTCAGGCCTTTTTGTTTACTTGCTTACTGGAAACCGAGCAACGCAACTGGAATGTGCAACGCGCGGCACATATGCAACAGTTTGCAAATATTCTGGCATTGTTCAAATGCGCGACTACCTCGTTTAATATGCAGCGCGCAGTCTGCGCTTGGAAACTCTTAAAAAGCGTTGGCTTTGCCCTTGTGCTTATGTTAAAATCAAGCGATGAGCAAAATTTCCGAATAAATCAAAGTGCCAACCAGGAAAGGTTGAGGCAATCCTATTCCCACTTTCTCTTCACTGATGCTGCAGTCAGAAAAACGTTGGGCTCAAATATCAAAAGCATTTTTCATTCCCTTTCAAGGCAGCTACTGGGAATGACCCCTCTCAACTGCAGGCCTTCTTACACCAGCGACTTCTGAATTCAAAATACAGTCATCCTCTCTTGCCTGCGAACCAAACACTGTCATTTAGTCACTACATCAGACTCCTCGATGACGGCAATGATGGGGAAGTGGCTGGCGAGTTTACCAGTGCCATCGTCATGATACACTCTCCATTGGTAGTCTCCCAGAGCTTCTCTCACCCAGTGCAATACATCGTCAAAGGAGGCAGTCGAGGAAGAATTTCGGAAAATTCGTCCCAGCTTCAGCGAGGCGTTATTCGGGGGGTAATCTCTGATGGCTCTCACCACTCTTGGGCCTTCTCCAGCCTCTTGACTCCAGCGGGCTGCGTCTTGATTCTGAGCTGCTGGCGGCTCCTTGTCCCCTCTCGCCATATTCTGGGAATGCTCTGACTCTTGACTCGTGGGTGTTTCGTCGATCATCTTGGTATACGGAGTTCTAGAATACGGAGTGACTCCAAAGGTGTATCCTGCATCCATGTTTATTCTCTCAAGACTCAAATGTAACTGGTGCTGCTGGAGTAGCATACTCTCTTTTATAGGGAGCATGCGCGCGTCCGCTTACGCGTAAGAACAAAACAACCCGGCATCTATATAAGGGGAACGCGTCTTTTATGCATCTGAATGCTCATTGGTTGATATTTCTCTGGCCATTCTGGCCATTCCGGCCATTCCCTTGACCAATTGCAAAGGATTGTGGGATCTCCTAAAAACTGACCAGTGTAGGTATTAGTTTTCTAAACCAGTTGCGAATTATCCCTACCAGTTGTGATTTACGAAAATCACGTTTTATAGATCGAGATCCAGAGGTTCCGTCTAATGCAATGGAATGGAGAAGATCTCGATGGATTGTGACTAGGGCCTTATGGATAAGAGATTCTCTTACATGTTTAGATATGTGAAGAGGAAGCCTTTTGTGAGGCTCCGCGAGCCAAGAGAGCAATGCATCATGGGGCGCGTATTCTCCAAAAAAACTTTTAATTTTCTCAAGGAGATTAGGAGAATTCATTACCCATAATGCCCTAGTGACAATCCTCATAAGGAAATGAATCTCCGGAGATCATCGTCTGCCTTTTGACTCCACATCCTTGGAGTCAATCACAATCAATTCATCAACAACAAACTAGTTAGAGCTTCCATATCTTTGGAGTCATATACCGTATATATCTCTATTTGAAATCCAAATGTTCCAGAATCAATCAATAAATGAATCATAACACCTGAATCAAATTCTCCATATAGTCAGACTCCGTATATCAAAATGGGTGACGAAACAACTAAGACTCCGGTGACATCGAATATCAACAAAATCAACCAATGAGAATCACTGTATACCACAAACGCTGTAATTCCCCATGGAGTCACATCAATGATGCTCTCTGAATCAATGTTCAATCTGTGGAAGCTCTAACTCTCAATAAATGAATCACAACACCTGAATCAAATTCATCAACAACAAACTACATCCTTGCAAATGATGTCTTGTCAGAAATTCGCGCATGCGCTTTCCGTTTTCATATATAGTAATGATGGTCCATAAATGAAAACGGAAAGCGCATGCGCGAATTTCTGACAAACTCCTAACTCCTATAGAAAAATTAAAGTTACACTAGAAGAGTTCGAGATTAACTTTCTTTTATTCGATTGGAGTAGGAGTGTTCAAGGTTAACTTTCTTTTATTCGTTAGGAGTAGGTGAGGATCGATTTAACTTTTCTTTTTTCGTCAGGAGTAGGTGGTGATCGATTTAACTTTTCGTTTTTTTCGTTAGGAGTAGGAGAGTTCCATTGTTTTATTTCTTTTCTTGGGTAAGAACAGTTGATGGTCGATGGTGTTGTTTCTTTCATTCGTTAGGAGTAGTTAATGTTCAATGGTGTTTTTCTTTTATTCGTTAGGAGTAGTTGATTTATTGTATTACTTGCTTTCTTATCTGGGGATTAGAGATCAAACATGGTTTGAGTAAGGGATGTGTACATGTGCTCGTGCTCAATGACGCTAAGCGCACTCCCGTCCATTACATTACCCGGAGCCTCAGCGCACGCTCTATTGGCTACACGAGACACAGAATGACTTTAGATTTCGGGAGAGAAGACCGGGGCGATCTAAACGAACCGGGAGACGGAGAAGCTGTGTGTTTGTACACACATTTTTTCACCTGTGGTATATGTTTTCTATCACCGAAACAACTAAGGAAAAATACCAAAGTTTTTTCGGCGAAAACACTGATGAAAACAACAAATGACCGTAAACGGAGAAACACAACATTTGGGTGAACAACTCATTTCACCGAAATTACTTCTCATAAATCCCTTTGGTGAATCATCGTTTAGCTAAGCATACTCCGAGTTAAGATATACTCTGGAGAGTAGTTGGGAGTCGTGACGTCACAATGGTTTTATGACGTCTCAATAGAGAAAAAGGAAAAATAAAAATCGCCGAAACGCCTAAGCTTTTACAAGAAGGAACTTCAGTAACTATATGTTAACACATAGAAAACATATACCACAGTACATAACTCAGTACATAATATCACAGGAAACATCACTGTACAACGAGCAATTCGCGAGTACCGGCTACCGGAGAAATCGCAGGTAGCCCCTATAATCTACATCGAGCTAAATCATAATTAAGCGATATAAAGGTGTTAAAGTGATCAATAGAAACAATTGTTCAAAAGCAAAGACCAATAGCATCAGAGAAGAGAACTCGAAACATAAACAGAATTGACCAATAGAAACAATTTGCCACCAAACGTATTGACCAATGAAATCTTCAAAAAACAAAAAAAGAATCGCGTAAATAAACAGAAATTGACCAATAACAATATTTCACCACAAATATTGACCAATGAGAAACTTCGCGGTGATGCCCAGTGGCGCCGCATTGGATTTCATGTCTTTACTCGCATTGAAATGTCCACTGGGATATAGACCTTCACGGGGAAAGGTACTGTACCCTCTTTGAACATCAACATTTTCACCGATAGAATCAACGGCAATGGACAACACCGAATCCGAATACAGCGACACTACTACTGAAGTCGAAGACCCGGAAACCTCTTCTTGTGCCACTACAGTAGAAGAATCGGATTCCAATGATATCAACGCAGCAACAGGATAACCTTCTTCATCAAGTTGATAAGCGAATCCTCAAGGAGTTGCACCACAGCAGAAGTGGTTAAACTGGTCAAAGAAGCACTTGGCGATTATCAGTGGCAAATATACGAGCACGACAATTTAAGAGTCAGAAGGCGATGTGACTTCGCCTCTGATGTGCATTACCATCTCGCTGTTGTAACCGAAGGTGATGCGGCTAACGATATTCGCCTTCACCGACTTCAGCAATTGCTCAGTGCCGAAGATATAGATGACCATTTCTACTGGACAACTATAAAGAGTATCAGCGGGATCATGACCTACCTGCAGATGAGACCCAAGGTTAAGGTAGCGGAGAATATGCCGAGGCGGTTCGGGGATAGAGATAACCTATTCCAATATTATGCTCCCGATGACGAAACAGAGAACATGGCTAGACATCACGAGTACAGCAAACGACAACATATCGAGTTTGTGCGAGCTCTGGTTCTCCGTTATAGGTCGGCTACGATTAAGGGGTTATGCAGTCGAGTTTCGCTTCACGAGCCTCCAGTTGATGTACAGCGATTTATGCGTCTACTGAGGGACAAAACCTACAAGAGGCAACTCTTCAAGATGATTAGAAACCACGGCTTCATATAACTTGACTAAGGAATTGGTACAGTTGGGACATATTCGCTAAAGCATGCGTTGAGGCTCCGCGAAGTGCAACGCAGTGGTGTACGCTTAGCTTTAGGAATACACCAATACTGTGTTGTACATCTTAATGGACTAACCAATGTTGATACATTACGTGTAATGAGCATATTTTATTTTTCACCGAAACGACTATCGCCGAAGAGTCTAATTTATTTCTCAACTAGTTGTGATTTAAGTGCTTAAGTGCCACATTTCCATAGGCCACTAATATATCACAACTGTTCTGGAAAACAAATTTGATTTCACCTTAGGTTTTCGTAGTTCATTGACACCAAAGTAAATGTGCCAACATCGGTGTAATCAAAATGGAGGTGTATTAGAGAACCAACGACAATTCCCACGATACTCGGCAATCACATCTCAAAATATAATGCATTTAACACTCAAGGAGCTGCACCACAGCAGAAGTGGTTAAACTGGTCAAAGAAGCACTTGGCGATTATCAGTGGCAAAATCACAACAACAACAATGTGTCAAAACTCGGGATACCAGCGAATAAACGGGATCTTGTATCACCTGATAATGTATTTCAATGTCCCAATTTATTCGGCTCTGCGCAACTAGAAGTAATAGACCCGTTAGAGGCCGTTTTATCGATACCACGAGTCAACGGAACTACACTTGGAGATCCGCTTTAGATGCCGATAACGCGAATACACGTGGCCCACAACGAATCGCCAAAGGCTACGGTTTATTTCTCAACAAGTTGCGATGTAATCCAGGGACCAAACTAATTTTGCACACGCTTAACGGATGCCTCATCTATACACCTAGTTATCGTCTGAGCACAGAAACAATAGAATTCTACATATAAAAACGAAGCTCCTTATTGTTTTACATATAATAGTTTCGGAGAATATGTGTGTGTAAACATATAGTATGACTCTCCTCTTCCGGTACGGTTCGGAGACCCGGAGTTTTAGAGGGCTCTCTTCGATCTCTTCGAGAGCCATGGGGGGGGGGAGTGTCAGTGCATAGCACTGATAGGGTGACGGAAAAGCCAGAGAAATCCAAATGTTCCAGAATCAATCAATAAATGAATCACAACACCTGAATCAAATTCATCAACAACAAACTACATCCTTGGAGTCAATCACAATCAAATACCTATAAATGAATCCCAAATCTGTATCAAATTCATCGACAATCATCAATTGAGTTTTTCGAAACTTGATCATCTCTTTTGTCATTGCTTGATATCCCCATTGCATTAATCGAGTGAATCTCAAACGGGTATCTTCGTCTTCGTGACGAGACACATCTTCGAATAAACAAGGCATGCGATGTGGCTTGTATTTCCAAACTACCTCTCTTATGAAGACCACGTTTCCTTGACGGGTGGCTTCCCGATGGCGCCTCAGTGTGTCGATATATTCCTGAGATATTGCCAGCCAAAACAATTGGTGGGTATCATCTGGATCCGATGGAAGATGCTCCCCAATCATCTTCACTCCGGGCCTCTCCTCCAATGAATGCATGATACCCATCGGGGTAGTGATGGATCTCCAGTAGAACGTGTGGGAGATGCCGGCGCCCACCAGGTATTGACGAAGACGCATCTCCGTCACTACATCAGACTCCTCGATGACGGCAATGATGGGGAAGTGGCTGGCGAGTTTACCAGTGCCATCGTCATGATACACTCTCCATTGGTAGTCTCCCAGAGCTTCTCTCACCCAGTGCAATACATCGTCAAAGGAGGCAGTCGAGGAAGAATTTCGGAAAATTCGTCCCAGCTTCAGCGAGGCGTTATTCGGGGGGTAATCTCTGATGGCTCTCACCACTCTTGGGCCTTCTCCAGCCTCTTGACTCCAGCGGGCTGCGTCTTGATTCTGAGCTGCTGGCGGCTCCTTGTCCCCTCTCGCCATATTCTGGGAATGCTCTGACTCTTGACTCGTGGGTGTTTCGTCGATCATCTTGGTATACGGAGTTCTAGAATACGGAGTGACTCCAAAGGTGTATCCTGCATCCATGTTTATTCTCTCAAGACTCAAACGTAACTGGTGCTGCTGGAGTAGCATACTCTCTTTTATAGGGAGCATGCGCGCGTCCGCTTACGCGTAAGAACAAAACAACCCGGCATCTATATAAGGGGAACGCGTCTTTTATGCATCTGAATGCTCATTGGTTGATATTTCTCTGGCCATTCTGGCCATTCCCTTGACCAATTGCAAAGGATTGTGGGATCTCCTAAAAACTGACCAGTGTAGGTATTAGTTTTCTAAACCAGTTGCGAATTATCCCTACCAGTTGTGATTTACGAAAATCACGTTTTATAGATCGAGATCCAGAGGTTCCGTCTAATGCAATGGAATGGAGAAGATCTCGATGGATTGTGACTAGGGCCTTAAAGAATAATATGAAAGACGCCCTTCTGCACTCCCTTTCGAAAATCTACTTCACCCTCCATCTATGAATCATGTCCAAGGGAGCGTGCGCTGAGGCTCCAGGCAGTGAAACGGACTGGAGTGCGCTTAGCGGATTGAAGAATAATATGAAAGACGCCCTCTGTCATTCTCTTATGAAAGTCTACTCCATTGGCATAAATTCATAGACTTCACGGAATAGATATAGGGAAGAGTCATCTCCTAAACGGTCTACACATATATAAGTTAATTTCGGAGAAAGGTACTTTGACCTTTCATCTTTTGATTCCTTTTTAGGGCATATAATATTCTGTCCTGCAACTGGACTCTAGACATTCATAACGGGACTCAAAAGGCACTGTATAAGACTCTTGCATCTAATCACATTCATATAGAGATGTCAGGGTACCCATCTCTTATATTGCCAATGTATACACACTCAATAGAATACTTAATGCAATGCAAGATTTATTCTCAGTCAATATTCTTATATGATACAGTTATTATACACTTATTGAATGCAGTTATACATTTATTACTCCCTTATTACATGCAATTAAACAATGATTAAACTCTTATTACATTCTATTAATCAATTATAATCATATTAAACTTTTATTAAATGCAATTGATCCATTATTAGCTTATTAAACTCTTATTAAATTCAATTATACATTTATTAAATTCTTATTAAATCCCATTAATCAATTATAAACTTATTAAATTATTATTAAATATCATTACTTAATTATACACTTATTACACTCTTATTAAATGCAATTATATCTTTATTACCCCCTTATTCAATGTCATTATACATTTATTATCCTTTTATTAAAGGCATTTAAACAGCTATTACTCTATTATGAATTGCCATCAATCATTTATTAAACTCTTATTAAATACAGTTATACATTTATTAAACTCTTATTTAAACGTCATTAATCAATTATAAACTCATTACACTTTTATTAAATACCGTTATACATTTATTACACTTTTATTAAATGTCATTATACAGTAATTATACTCATATTAAAAGCTATTATACAGTACTTGATAACTCTCAAATCTCCAAGTCTGCAAGTGTTTCTATTAGACATACATGTTAATCATCTCCTCTATCATATCCCTATACCCCCACTTGATCATGCGGGTGAGTCTCATCCGTCTATCATCCCTCTCAGAGCGTTGAACCTCTGTATACAGTTCTATCAGGCTTTCAGCCTTGAATTCCTGCACCGTCTCCAGTATAAAGTCCACGTTATCCGGGTGAGAAGCGTTCAGTTGATACTTTAGCATGGCATAATAGCCAGTATCCCTGTCAGGTCTAAGAAGGGGATGTGCTTCCTCTCTCTTGGCAGGCAAATTCTCCCCTACTGTCTTCGCGCACTCTTTCTCCTGGAACTCTTCCATAAAGCCTGCTTGGGCTTCTATGGATCTCCAGAAGAATCGGTAGGCCAATCTCTTGCTCATCAGAAGCTGCTCAAGCCTCTCTTCTGCCCGGTCACCTGACTCATCGATGGCAGCGATTAAGGGGTAATGTCTCCCCCATTTCGCATTAACTGGCTCGTAATACAGTTTCCACTGATAATCATCTAACGCTTCTTCCACGCAGAGTAATAGGTCGGCAAATGTGGCATCCGTCTCCTGCTTGATGAAGATGCGTCCCAGTTTCAACTCGGCGTTCTCTGCTGGGTAATCCTGGATGCGTCTCACCTCTCTCGGGCCTGGCACAGATGCGTCTCTATTTCGGTATACATCCAAAGACTGGACGGCAGACGTCTCCTCCACGTCACGTGATCCAGTGGATGCACAGGGTGTCATTTGGCTACTGTCTGGCACTGGAGGAGGAGTCCACGGCTGTGCATCTTCCATGTTCAGAGACACACTCGGCCCGTCAACGCATGTTGGAGTCATCGGAGCCAGCCAAAACAATTGGTGGGTATCATCTGGATCCGATGGAAGATGCTCCCCAATCATCTTCACTCCGGGCCTCTCCTCCAATGAATGCATGATACCCATCGGGGTAGTGATGGATCTCCAGTAGAACGTGTGGGAGATGCCGGCGCCCACCAGGTATTGACGAAGACGCATCTCCGTCACTACATCAGACTCCTCGATGACGGCAATGATGGGGAAGTGGCTGGCGAGTTTACCAGTGCCATCGTCATGATACACTCTCCATTGGTAGTCTCCCAGAGCTTCTCTCACCCAGTGCAATACATCGTCAAAGGAGGCAGTCGAGGAAGAATTTCGGAAAATTCGTCCCAGCTTCAGCGAGGCGTTATTCGGGGGGTAATCTCTGATGGCTCTCACCACTCTTGGGCCTTCTCCAGCCTCTTGACTCCAGCGGGCTGCGTCTTGATTCTGAGCTGCTGGCGGCTCCTTGTCCCCTCTCGCCATATTCTGGGAATGCTCTGACTCTTGACTCGTGGGTGTTTCGTCGATCATCTTGGTATACGGAGTTCTAGAATACGGAGTGACTCCAAAGGTGTATCCTGCATCCATGTTTATTCTCTCAAGACTCAAACGTAACTGGTGCTGCTGGAGTAGCATACTCTCTTTTATAGGGAGCATGCGCGCGTCCGCTTACGCGTAAGAACAAAACAACCCGGCATCTATATAAGGGGAACGCGTCTTTTATGCATCTGAATGCTCATTGGTTGATATTTCTCTGGCCATTCTGGCCATTCCCTTGACCAATTGCAAAGGATTGTGGGATCTCCTAAAAACTGACCAGTGTAGGTATTAGTTTTCTAAACCAGTTGCGAATTATCCCTACCAGTTGTGATTTACGAAAATCACGTTTTATAGATCGAGATCCAGAGGTTCCGTCTAATGCAATGGAATGGAGAAGATCTCGATGGATTGTGACTAGGGCCTTAAAGAATAATATGAAAGACGCCCTTCTGCACTCCCTTTCGAAAATCTACTTCACCCTCCATCTATGAATCATGTCCAAGGGAGCGTGCGCTGAGGCTCCAGGCAGTGAAACGGACTGGAGTGCGCTTAGCGGATTGAAGAATAATATGAAAGACGCCCTCTGTCATTCTCTTATGAAAGTCTACTCCATTGGCATAAATTCATAGACTTCACGGAATAGATATAGGGAAGAGTCATCTCCTAAACGGTCTACACATATATAAGTTAATTTCGGAGAAAGGTACTTTGACCTTTCATCTTTTGATTCCTTTTTAGGGCATATAATATTCTGTCCTGCAACTGGACTCTAGACATTCATAACGGGACTCAAAAGGCACTGCATTAACTGGCTCATAATACAGTTTCCACTGATAATCATCTAACGCTTCTTCCACGCAGAGTAATAGGTCGGCAAATGTGGCATCCGTCTCCTGCTTGATGAAGATGCGTCCCAGTTTCAACTTGGCGTTCTCTGCTGGGTAATCCTGGATGCGTCTCACCTCTCTCGGGCCTGGCACAGATGCGTCTCTATTTCGGTATACATCCAAAGACTGGACGGCAGACGTCTCCTTCACGTCACGTGATCCAGTGGATGCACAGGGTGTCATTTGGCTACTGTCTGGCACTGGAGGAGGAGTCCACGGCTGTGCATCTTCCATGTTCAGAGACACACTCGGCCCGTCAACGCATGTTGGAGTCATCGGAGTATCCTTTGGGCTTTCTACTGGCGGCGCCTCTATACGGTCATCCATCTCAAACTGCCCATCTGTCATCTTCGGCCTCTTGGGAGACGTACCTTCATTCTCCACTGACAGTGTATAGGCACGTCTTCTCTCCACAGTCATGATGACTTTAGGCTCTTCTTCCGGTGTGATCTCAAACCGTATCTGCACGTCGGCCAATTCCTCGCAAGTCATTGAGGCGCTGTATAATACCTCGCATCTGTCTTCTCCCGCGAGTACACTGTCGCTATCTGCAGCCATTATTCCTCTTACACGGCTCATCTTGGAATGAGATCTCTGGAGCATCTTCTCTCTTTTATAGGGAAGAGGCCCGCGTCTAAACACGCGTTCGATCAAAACTGCGTCGGCATTTTAGAAGAACGCGCCACGCTAATAACTCTACACTTTGATTGGGCATTAGCAATTGGCAACTTGCCAATGTCTGAGGGTTCTCCTAAACTTTCTTTCATGTATAGATAGAACTTTAGGCAAATTGTTTCTATTGGTCAATTCTGTTTATGTTTCGAGTTCTCTTCTCTGATGCTATTGGTCTTTGCTTTTGAACAATTGTTTCTATTGATCACTTTAACACCTTTATATCGCTTAATTATGATTTAGCTCGATGTAGATTATAGGGGCTACCTGCGATTTCTCCGGTAGCCGGTACTCGCGAATTGCTCGTTGTACAGTGATGTTTCCTGTGATATTATGTACTGAGTTATGTACTGTGGTATATGTTTTCTATGTGTTAACATATAGTTACTGAAGTTCCTTCTTGTAAAAGCTTAGGCGTTTCGGCGATTTTTATTTTTCCTTTTTCTCTATTGAGACGTCATAAAACCATTGTGACGTCACCAAGGTTACCATAGTAACCATGGTCACGACTCCCAACTACTCTCCAGAGTATATCTTAACTCGGAGTATGCTTAGCTAAACGATGATTCACCGAAGGGATTTATGAGAAGTAATTTCGGTGAAATGAGTTGTTCACCCAAATGTTGTGTTTCTCCGTTTACGGTCATTTGTTGTTTTCATCAGTGTTTTCGCCGAAAAAACTTTGGTATTTTTCCTTAGTTGTTTCGGTGATAGAAAACATATACCACAGGTGAAAAAAATGTGTGTACAAACACACAGCTTCTCCGTCTCCCGGTTCGTTTAGATCGCCCCGGTCTTCTCTCCCGAAATCTAAAGTCATTCTGTGTCTCGTGTAGCCAATAGAGCGTGCGCTGAGGCTCCGGGTAATGTAATGGACGGGAGTGCGCTTAGCGTCATTGAGCACGAGCACATGTACACATCCCTTACTCGAACCATGTTTGATCTCTAATCCCCAGATAAGAAAGCAAGTAATACAATAAATCAACTACTCCTAACGAATAAAAGAAAAACACCATTGAACATTAACTACTCCTAACGAATAAAAGAAACAACACCATCGACCATCAACTGTTCTTACCCAAGAAAAGAAATAAAACAATGGAACTCTCCTACTCCTAACGAAAAAACGAAAAGTTAAATCGATCACCACCTACTCCTAACGAAATACATCTCATCGTGTTCATAGAGTCTCCATTGATAATCACCAAGGGCTTCTGCAATTACGCGAATCACTTCTTCGCGTGTAGCATCTTGAGCTCTAGGCCCATTGAGATTAAATTTGGATGTTTTTCGGGAACACGGGTCTGAGTAATCACCTTTGGTCCGTATGTATTTTGTCATCTCTTCTTGTATCTCCGAGTCGCTAAGCTGAGCATCTCCGGGATTCTCTTCTTGTATTTCCCAGTTGCTTTGATGAGCATCTCTGGTATTCTCGGGTTGAATCTCAGTGTTGCTTCGCTGAGTATCTTGGGTATTCTCTTGGATCTCCGAGTTGACTAATGGAGCATCTTGGGTATTCTCTTGTATCTCCGGGTTGCTGAGCTGAACATCGTTGGGTATTAAACTCATCGTTGGCTTAGTTGCAGAGTCTATTCGCATTGAATATGGTGTTTTGCTGAACCGGGTTATTCCAATACGGTACTCGGAATTGCTGTGCATCTGGTGATGTTCC
This sequence comes from Acanthaster planci, assembly GCF_054643075.1. Lineage (NCBI taxonomy): Eukaryota > Metazoa > Echinodermata > Asteroidea > Valvatida > Acanthasteridae > Acanthaster > Acanthaster planci. The sequence continues at coordinate 10,068 of NW_028257770.1, read as the reverse complement.
GAGTTCAAATGAGCTCGTTTGAATCGGATACACATATGTGTATGTGTATTCATCGTGTTGCATCTGATGCAGAAATCTCATTGGACTAATGAGATATTCCTTGAATCTTATTGGTCAGTGTTGTTTATCTGCGTTTCTATATGATGCTCTGCTCTGATTGGTCAATGATGAATATCGTTGTTCTTATGTGATGCTGTTATCCCATTGGTTAATGCTAATCATGAATATTCATTAGGTATGCCATATAATGTATCTAGGGTCAATGATCTCCGAAAGTATTTTATGATTTGCTTGGGAGTTTCGGACATTTTCCTTTGTCATGTTATGTCTAAAGAGCTCATAAGGCTCCATGCAGCAAAGTGTAATGGAGATGAGCTCGCTGAATCTCCTAAACGTAATGATTTATGTATTTTAATTTCGGTGATTTGTATTTCTCCGAAATTAGTTTATTATTTGCTTGGGAGTTTCGGAGATTTTCCTTGTTCATGTGTTTCTTATGGGATATAGGACCATGAGACAAGAATCGGATTAGCAGATCCTTATATGGATATATGTGTGTGTAAACATATAGTATGACTCTCCTCTTCCGGTACGGTTCGGAGACCCGGAGTTTTAGAGGGCTCTCTTCGATCTCTTCGAGAGCCATGGGGGGGGGAGTGTCAGTGCATAGCACTGATAGGGTGAAGGAAAAGCCAGAGAAATCCAAATGTTCCAGAATCAATCAATAAATGAATCACAACACCTGAATCAAATTCATCAACAACAAACTACATCCTTGGAGTCAATCACAATCAAATACCTATAAATGAATCCCAAATCTGTATCAAATTCATCGACAATCATCAATTGAGTTTTTCGAAACTTGATCATCTCTTTTGTCATTGCTTGATATCCCCATTGCATTAATCGAGTGAATCTCAAACGGGTATCTTCGTCTTCGTGACGAGACACATCTTCGAATAAACAAGGCATGCGATGTGGCTTGTATTTCCAAACTACCTCTCTTATGAAGACCACGTTTCCTTGACGGGTGGCTTCCCGATGGCGCCTCAGTGTGTCGATATATTCCTGAGATATTGCCAGCCAAAACAATTGGTGGGTATCATCTGGATCCGATGGAAGATGCTCCCCAATCATCTTCACTCCGGGCCTCTCCTCCAATGAATGCATGATACCCATCGGGGTAGTGATGGATCTCCAGTAGAACGTGTGGGAGATGCCGGCGCCCACCAGGTATTGACGAAGACGCATCTCCGTCACTACATCAGACTCCTCGATGACGGCAATGATGGGGAAGTGGCTGGCGAGTTTACCAGTGCCATCGTCATGATACACTCTCCATTGGTAGTCTCCCAGAGCTTCTCTCACCCAGTGCAATACATCGTCAAAGGAGGCAGTCGAGGAAGAATTTCGGAAAATTCGTCCCAGCTTCAGCGAGGCGTTATTCGGGGGGTAATCTCTGATGGCTCTCACCACTCTTGGGCCTTCTCCAGCCTCTTGACTCCAGCGGGCTGCGTCTTGATTCTGAGCTGCTGGCGGCTCCTTGTCCCCTCTCGCCATATTCTGGGAATGCTCTGACTCTTGACTCGTGGGTGTTTCGTCGATCATCTTGGTATACGGAGTTCTAGAATACGGAGTGACTCCAAAGGTGTATCCTGCATCCATGTTTATTCTCTCAAGACTCAAATGTAACTGGTGCTGCTGGAGTAGCATACTCTCTTTTATAGGGAGCATGCGCGCGTCCGCTTACGCGTAAGAACAAAACAACCCGGCATCTATATAAGGGGAACGCGTCTTTTATGCATCTGAATGCTCATTGGTTGATATTTCTCTGGCCATTCTGGCCATTCCCTTGACCAATTGCAAAGGATTGTGGGATCTCCTAAAAACTGACCAGTGTAGGTATTAGTTTTCTAAACCAGTTGCGAATTATCCCTACCAGTTGTGATTTACGAAAATCACGTTTTATAGATCGAGATCCAGAGGTTCCGTCTAATGCAATGGAATGGAGAAGATCTCGATGGATTGTGACTAGGGCCTTATGGATAAGAGATTCTCTTACATGTTTAGATATATGAAGAGGAAGCCTTTTGTGAGGCTCCGCGAGCCAAGAGAGCAATGCATCATGGGGCGCGTATTCTCCAAAAAAACTTTTAATTTTCTCAAGGAGATTAGGAGAATTCATTACCCATAATGCCCTAGTGACAATCCTCATAAGGAAATGAATCTCCGGAGATCATCGTCTGCCTTTTGACTCCACATCCTTGGAGTCAATCACAATCAATTCATCAACAACAAACTAGTTAGAGCTTCCATATCTTTGGAGTCATATACCGTATATATCTCTATTTGAAATCCAAATGTTCCAGAATCAATCAATAAATGAATCATAACACCTGAATCAAATTCTCCATATAGTCAGACTCCGTATATCAAAATGGGTGACGAAACAACTAAGACTCCGGTGACATCGAATATCAAAACAACAAAATCAACCAATGAGAATCACTGTATACCACAAACGCTGTAATTCCCCATGGAGTCACATCAATGATGCTCTCTGAATCAATGTTCAATCTGTGGAAGCTCTAACTCTCAATAAATGAATCACAACACCTGAATCAAATTCATCAACAACAAACTACATCCTTGCAAATGATGTCTTGTCAGAAATTCGCGCATGCGCTTTCCGTTTTCATATATAGTAATGATGGTCCATAAATGAAAACGGAAAGCGCATGCGCGAATTTCTGACAAACTCCTAACTCCTATAGAAAAATTAAAGTTACACTAGAAGAGTTCGAGATTAACTTTCTTTTATTCGATTGGAGTAGGAGTGTTCAAGGTTAACTTTCTTTTATTCGTTAGGAGTAGGTGAGGATCGATTTAACTTTTCTTTTTTTCGTCAGGAGTAGGTGGTGATCGATTTAACTTTTCGTTTTTTTCGTTAGGAGTAGGAGAGTTCCATTGTTTTATTTCTTTTCTTGGGTAAGAACAGTTGATGGTCGATGGTGTTGTTTCTTTCATTCGTTAGGAGTAGTTAATGTTCAATGGTGTTTTTCTTTTATTCGTTAGGAGTAGTTGATTTATTGTATTACTTGCTTTCTTATCTGGGGATTAGAGATCAAACATGGTTTGAGTAAGGGATGTGTACATGTGCTCGTGCTCAATGACGCTAAGCGCACTCCAGTCCATTACATTACCCGGAGCCTCAGCGCACGCTCTATTGGCTACACGAGACACAGAATGACTTTAGATTTCGGGAGAGAAGACCGGGGCGATCTAAACGAACCGGGAGACGGAGAAGCTGTGTGTTTGTACACACATTTTTTCACCTGTGGTATATGTTTTCTATCACCGAAACAACTAAGGAAAAATACCAAAGTTTTTTCGGCGAAAACACTGATGAAAACAACAAATGACCGTAAACGGAGAAACACAACATTTGGGTGAACAACTCATTTCACCGAAATTACTTCTCATAAATCCCTTCGGTGAATCATCGTTTAGCTAAGCATACTCCGAGTTAAGATATACTCTGGAGAGTAGTTGGGAGTCGTGACCATGGTTACTATGGTAACCATGGTGACGTCACAATGGTTTTATGACGTCTCAATAGAGAAAAAGGAAAAATAAAAATCGCCGAAACGCCTAAGCTTTTACAAGAAGGAACTTCAGTAACTATATGTTAACACATAGAAAACATATACCACAGTACATAACTCAGTACATAATATCACAGGAAACATCACTGTACAACGAGCAATTCGCGAGTACCGGCTACCGGAGAAATCGCAGGTAGCCCCTATAATCTACATCGAGCTAAATCATAATTAAGCGATATAAAGGTGTTAAAGTGATCAATAGAAACAATTGTTCAAAAGCAAAGACCAATAGCATCAGAGAAGAGAACTCGAAACATAAACAGAATTGACCAATAGAAACAATTTGCCACCAAACGTATTGACCAATGAAATCTTCAAAAAACAAAAAAAGAATCGCGTAAATAAACAGAAATTGACCAATAACAATATTTCACCACAAATATTGACCAATGAGAAACTTCGCGGTGATGCCCAGTGGCGCCGCATTGGATTACATGTCTTTACTCGCATTGAAATGTCCACTGGGATATAGACCTTCACGGGGAAAGGTACTGTACCCTCTTTGAACATCAACATTTTCACCGATAGAATCAACGGCAATGGACAACACCGAATCCGAATACAGCGACACTACTACTGAAGTCGAAGACCCGGAAACCTCTTCTTGTGCCACTACAGTAGAAGAATCGGATTCCAATGATATCAACGCAGCAACAGGATAACCTTCTTCATCAAGTTGATAAGCGAATCCTCAAGGAGTTGCACCACAGCAGAAGTGGTTAAACTGGTCAAAGAAGCACTTGGCGATTATCAGTGGCAAATATACGAGCACGACAATTTAAGAGTCAGAAGGCGATGTGACTTCGCCTCTGATGTGCATTACCATCTCGCTGTTGTAACCGAAGGTGATGCGGCTAACGATATTCGCCTTCACCGACTTCAGCAATTGCTCAGTGCCGAAGATATAGATGACCATTTCTACTGGACAACTATAAAGAGTATCAGCGGGATCATGACCTACCTGCAGATGAGACCCAAGGTTAAGGTAGCGGAGAATATGCCGAGGCGGTTCGGGGATAGAGATAACCTATTCCAATATTATGCTCCCGATGACGAAACAGAGAACATGGCTAGACATCACGAGTACAGCAAACGACAACATATCGAGTTTGTGCGAGCTCTGGTTCTCCGTTATAGGTCGGCTACGATTAAGGGGTTATGCAGTCGAGTTTCGCTTCACGAGCCTCCAGTTGATGTACAGCAATTTATGCGTCTACTGAGGGACAAAACCTACAAGAGGCAACTCTTCAAGATGATTAGAAACTACGGCTTCATATAACTTGACTAAGGAATTGGTACAGTTGGGACATATTCGCTAAAGCATGCGTTGAGGCTCCTCGAAGTGCAACGCAGTGGAGTACGCTTAGCTTTAGGAATACACCGATACTGTGTTGTACATCTTAATGGACTAACCAATGTTGATACATTACGTGTAATGAGCATATTTTATTTTTCACCGAAACGACTATCGCCGAAGAGTCTAATTTATTTCTCAACTAGTTGTGATTTAAGTGATTAAGTGCCACATTTCCATAGGCCACTAATATATCACAACTGTTCTGGAAAACAAATTTGATTTCACCTTAGGTTTTCGTAGTTCATTGACACCAAAGTAAAGGTGCCAACATCGGTGTAATCAAAATGGAGGTGTATTAGAGAACCAACGACAATTCCCACGATACTCGGCAATCACATCTCAAAATATAATGCATTTAACACTCAGGGAGCTGCACCACAGCAGAAGTGGTTAAACTGGTCAAAGAAGCACTTGGCGATTATCAGTGGCAAAATCACAACAACAACAATGTGTCAAAACTCGGGATACCAGCGAATAAACGGGATCTTGTATCACCTGATAATGTATTTCAATGTCCCAATTTATTCGGCTCTGCGCAACTAGAAGTAATAGACCCGTTAGAGGCCGTTTTATCGATACCACGAGTCAACGGAACTACACTTGGAGATCCGCTTTAGATGCCGATAACGCGAATACACGTGGCCCACAACGAATCGCCAAAGGCTACGGTTTATTTCTCAACAAGTTGCGATGTAATCCAGGGACCAAACTAATTTTGCACACGCTTAACGGATGCCTCATCTATACACCTAGTTATCGTCTGAGCACAGAAACAATAGAATTCTACATATAAAAACGAAGCTCCTTATTGTTTTACATATAATAGTTTCGGAGAATATGTGTGTGTAAACATATAGTATGACTCTCCTCTTCCTGTACGGTTCGGAGACCCGGAGTTTTAGAGGGCTCTCTTCGATCTCTTCGAGAGCCATGGGGGGGGGGGGGGGGAGTGTCAGTGCATAGCACTGATAGGGTGAAGGAAAAGCCAGAGAAATCCAAATGTTCCAGAATCAATCAATAAATGAATCACAACACCTGAATCAAATTCATCATCAACAAACTACATCCTTGGAGTCAATCACAATCAAATACCTATAAATGAATCCCAAATCTGTATCAAATTCATCGACAATCATCAATTGAGTTTTTCGAAACTTGATCATCTCTTTTGTCATTGCTTGATATCCCCATTGCATTAATCGAGTGAATCTCAAACGGGTATCTTCGTCTTCGTGACGAGACACATCTTCGAATAAACAAGGCATGCGATGTGGCTTGTATTTCCAAACTACCTCTCTTATGAAGACCACGTTTCCTTGACGGGTGGCTTCCCGATGGCGCCTCAGTGTGTCGATATATTCCTGAGATATTGCCAGCCAAAACAATTGGTGGGTATCATCTGGATCCGATGGAAGATGCTCCCAATCATCTTCACTCCGGGCCTCTCCTCCAATGAATGCATGATACCCATCGGGGTAGTGATGGATCTCCAGTAGAACGTGTGGGAGATGCCGGCGCCCACCAGGTATTGACGAAGACGCATCTCCGTCACTACATCAGACTCCTCGATGACGGCAATGATGGGGAAGTGGCTGGCGAGTTTACCAGTGCCATCGTCATGATACACTCTCCATTGGTAGTCTCCCAGAGCTTCTCTCACCCAGTGCAATACATCGTCAAAGGAGGCAGTCGAGGAAGAATTTCGGAAAATTCGTCCCAGCTTCAGCGAGGCGTTATTCGGGGGGTAATCTCTGATGGCTCTCACCACTCTTGGGCCTTCTCCAGCCTCTTGACTCCAGCGGGCTGCGTCTTGATTCTGAGCTGCTGGCGGCTCCTTGTCCCCTCTCGCTATATTCTGGGAATGCTCTGACTCTTGACTCGTGGGTGTTTCGTCGATCATCTTGGTATACGGAGTTCTAGAATACGGAGTGACTCCAAAGGTGTATCCTGCATCCATGTTTATTCTCTCAAGACTCAAACGTAACTGGTGCTGCTGGAGTAGCATACTCTCTTTTATAGGGAGCATGCGCGCGTCCGCTTACGCGTAAGAACAAAACAACCCGGCATCTATATAAGGGGAACGCGTCTTTTATGCATCTGAATGCTCATTGGTTGATATTTCTCTGGCCATTCTGGCCATTCCCTTGACCAATTGCAAAGGATTGTGGGATCTCCTAAAAACTGACCAGTGTAGGTATTAGTTTCTAAACCAGTTGCGAATTATCCCTACCAGTTGTGATTTACGAAAATCACGTTTTTATAGATCGAGATCCAGAGGTTCCGTCTAATGCAATGGAATGGAGAAGATCTCGATGGATTGTGACTAGGGCCTTAAAGAATAATATGAAAGACGCCCTTCTGCACTCCCTTTCGAAAATCTACTTCACCCTCCATCTATGAATCATGTCCAAGGGAGCGTGCGCTGAGGCTCCAGGCAGTGAAACGGACTGGAGTGCGCTTAGCGGATTGAAGAATAATATGAAAGACGCCCTCTGTCATTCTCTTATGAAAGTCTACTCCATTGGCATAAATTCATAGACTTCACGGAATAGATATAGGGAAGAGTCATCTCCTAAACGGTCTACACATATATAAGTTAATTTCGGAGAAAGGTACTTTGACCTTTCATCTTTTGATTCCTTTTTAGGGCATATAATATTCTGTCCTGCAACTGGACTCTAGACATTCATAACGGGACTCAAAAGGCACTGTATAAGACTCTTGCATCTAATCACATTCATATAGAGATGTCAGGGTACCCATCTCTTATATTGCCAATGTATACACACTCAATAGAATACTTAATGCAATGCAAGATTTATTCTCAGTCAATATTCTTATATGATACAGTTATTATACACTTATTGAATGCAGTTATACATTTATTACTCCCTTATTACATGCAATTAAACAGTTATTAAACTCTTATTACATTCGATTAATCAATTATAAACATATTAAACTCTTATTAAATGCAATTGATCCATTATTAGCTTATTAAACTCTTATTAAATTCATTTATCCTTTTATTAAATTCTTATTAAACCCAATTAATCAATTATAAACTTATTAAATTATTATTAAATATCATTACTTAATTATCCACTTATTACACTCTTATTAAATGCAATTATATCTTTATTACCCCTTATTCAATGTCATTATACATTTATTATCCTTTTATTAAAGGCATTTAAACAGCTATTACTCTATTATGAATTGCCATCAATCATTTATTAAACTCTTATTAAATACAGTTATACATTTATTAAACTCTTATTTAAACGTCATTAATCAATTATAAACTCATTACACTTTTATTAAATACCGTTATACATTTATTACACTTTTATTAAATGTCATTATACAGTAATTATACTCATATTAAAAGCTATTATACAGTACTTGATAACTCTCAAATCTCCAAGTCTGCAAGTGTTTCTATTAGACATACATGTTGATCATCTCCTCTATCATATCCCTATACCCCCACTTGATCATGCGGGTGAGTCTCATCCGTCTATCATCCCTCTCAGAGCGTTGAACCTCTGTATACAGTTCTATCAGGCTTTCAGCCTTGAATTCCTGCACCGTCTCCAGTATAAAGTCCACGTTATCCGGGTGAGAAGCGTTCAGTTGATACTTTAGCATGGCATAATAGCCAGTATCCCTGTCAGGTCTAAGAAGGGGATGTGCTTCCTCTCTCTTGGCAGGCAAATTCTCCCCTACTGTCTTCGCGCACTCTTTCTCCTGGAACTCTTCCATAAAGCCTGCTTGGGCTTCTATGGATCTCCAGAAGAATCGGTAGGCCAATCTCTTGCTCATCAGAAGCTGCTCAAGCCTCTCTTCTGCCCGGTCACCTGACTCATCGATGGCAGCGATTAAGGGGTAATGTCTCCCCCATTTCGCATTAACTGGCTCATAATACAGTTTCCACTGATAATCATCTAACGCTTCTTCCACGCAGAGTAATAGGTCGGCAAATGTGGCATCCGTCTCCTGCTTGATGAAGATGCGTCCCAGTTTCAACTCGGCGTTCTCTGCTGGGTAATCCTGGATGCGTCTCACCTCTCTCGGGCCTGGCACAGATGCGTCTCTATTTCGGTATACATCCAAAGACTGGACGGCAGACGTCTCCTCCACGTCACGTGATCCAGTGGATGCACAGGGTGTCATTTGGCTACTGTCTGGCACTGGAGGAGGAGTCCACGGCTGTGCATCTTCCATGTTCAGAGACACACTCGGCCCGTCAACGCATGTTGGAGTCATCGGAGTATCCTTTGGGCTTTCTACTGGCGGCGCCTCTATACCGTCATCCATCTCAAACTGCCCATCTGTCATCTTCGGCCTCTTGGGAGACGTACCTTCATTCTCCACTGACAGTGTATAGGCACGTCTTCTCTCCACAGTCATGATGACTTTAGGCTCTTCTTCCGGTGTGATCTCAAACCGTATCTGCACGTCGGCCAATTCCTCGCAAGTCATTGAGGCGCTGTATAATACCTCGCATCTGTCTTCTCCCGCGAGTACACTGTCGCTATCTGCAGCCATTATTCCTCTTACACGGCTCATCTTGGAATGAGATCTCTGGAGCATCTTCTCTCTTTTATAGGGAAGAGGCCCGCGTCTAAACACGCGTTCGATCAAAACTGCGTCGGCATTTTAGAAGAACGCGCCACGCTAATAACTCTACACTTTGATTGGGCATTAGCAATTGGCAACTTGCCAATGTCTGAGGGTTCTCCTAAACTTTCTTTCATGTATAGATAGAACTTTAGGCAAATTTTTTCTATTGGTCAATTCTGTTTATGTTTCGAGTTCTCTTCTCTGATGCTATTGGTCTTTGCTTTTGAACAATTGTTTCTATTGATCACTTTAACACCTTTATATCGCTTAATTATGATTTAGCTCGATGTAGATTATAGGGGCTACCTGCGATTTCTCCGGTAGCCGGTACTCGCGAATTGCTCGTTGTACAGTGATGTTTCCTGTGATATTATGTACTGAGTTATGTACTGTGGTATATGTTTTCTATGTGTTAACATA